>NC_060193.1:28820144-28952644 GCF_021184085.1 Oncorhynchus gorbuscha | reverse complement strand
CTCGCTCTCTCTTGCTCGCTCGCTCTCTCTTGCTCGCTCGCTCTCTCTTGCTCGCTCGCTCTCTCTTGCTCGCTCGCTCTCTCTTGCTCGCTCGCTCTCTCTTGCTCGCTCGCTCTCTCTTGCTCGCTCGCTCGCTCTCTCTTGCTCGCTCGCTCGCTCTCTCTTGCTCGCTCGCTCGCTCTCTCTTGCTCGCTCGCTCTCGCTCTCTCTCTCTTGCTCGCTCGCTCTCGCTCTCTCTCTCTTGCTCGCTCGCTCTCGCTCTCTCTCTCTTGCTCGCTCGCTCTCGCTCTCTCTCTTGCTCGCTCGCTCTCGCTCTCTCTCTCTTGCTCGCTCTCTCTCTCTTGCTCGCTCGCTCTCGCTCTCGCTCTCTCTCTCTTGCTCGCTCTCTCTCTCTTGCTCGCTCGCTCTCTCTGTCTCGCTCTCTCTGTCTCGCTCTCTCTGTCTCGCTCTCTCTTTCTCGCTCTCTCTTTCTCGCTCGCTGGCTCTCTCTTTCTCGCTCGCTGGCTCTCTCTTTCTCGCTCTCTCTTCTCTTTCTCTCTCGCTTTGCTCTCTCTTTCTCGCTCGCTGGCTCTCTCTTTCTCGCTCGCTGGCTCTCTCTTTCTCGCTCGCTGGCTCTCTCTTTCTCGCTCGCTGGCTCTCTCTTTCTCTCGCTCGCTGGCTCTCTCTTTCTCTCTCTCGCTGGCTCTCTCTTTCTCTCTCTCGCGCACTCTCTTTCTCTCTCTTGCGCACTCTCTTTCTCGCTCTCGCGCACTCTCTTTCTCTCTCTCGCGCACTCTCTTTCTCTCTCTCGCTCACTCTCTTTCTCTCTCTCGCGCACTCTCTTTCTCTCTCTCGCGCACTCTCTTTCTCGCTCTCGCGCACTCTCTTTCTCTCGCGCTCTCTCTTTCTCGCTCTCTCTTGCTCTCTTTCTCGGCTCTCGCGCTCGCTCTCTCTCAAGCTCTCGCGCACTCTCTTTCTCGCTCTCGCGCACTCTCTTTCTCGCTCTCGCGCACTCTCTTTCTCTCGCGCTCTCGCGCACTCTTTCTCTCGCGCTCTCGCGCGCTCCCTCTCTCGCGCTCTCGCGCGCTCCCTCTCTCGCGCTCTCTTTTCTCGCTCGCTGGCTCTCTCTTTCTCTCTCTCGCTCGCTGGCTCTCTCTTTCTCGCTCTCGCTCGCTGGCTCTCTCTTTCTCGCTCTCGCTCGCTGGCTCTCTCTTTCTCGCTCTCGCTCTTTCTCGCACTCTCTTTCTCTCTCTCGCGCACTCTCTTTCTCTCTCTCGCGCACTCTCTTTCTCTCTCTCTCTCTCTCTTTCTCTCTCTCGCTCTCTCTTTCTCTTCTCGCGCTCTCTTTCTCTCTCTCTTGCTCACTCTCTTTCTCTCTCTCTCGCACTCTCTTTCTCGCTCTCGCTCTCTCTCTTTTCGCTCTCGCCCGCTTTCTGTCTCGCTCTCCTTTCTCGCTCTCTCTTTCTCCCTCTCTCGCGCTCTCTTTCTCTCGCTCGCTGGCTCTCTCTTTCTCTCGCTCGCTGGCTCTCTCTTTCTCGCTCTCGCTCGCTGGCTCTCTCTTTCTCGCTCTCGCTCGCTGGCTCTCTCTTTCTCGCTCTCGCGCACTCTCTTTCTCGCTCTCTCGCTTTCTCTTTCTCTCTCTCGGCTCTCTCTTTCTCTCTCTCTCTTTCTCTTTCTCTCTCTCGCTTTCTCTTTCTCTCTTTCTCTCGCTTCCTCTCTCGCGCTTTCTCTTTCTCTCGCTCGCTGGCTCTCTCTTTCTTTCTCGCTCTCTCTCTCTTTTGCTCTTTCTCGCCTGGCTTCTCTTTTTCTCGCACTCTCTCTTGCTCGCTTTCTCTCTTGCTCTCTCTCTTGCTCGCACTCTCTCTTGCTCGCACTCTCTCTTGCTCGCACTCTCTCTTGCTCGCACTCTCTCTTGCTCGCACTCTCTCTTGCTCGCACTCTCTCTTGCTCGCACTCTCTCTTGCTCGCACTCTCTCTTGCTCGCACTCTCTCTCTCGCTCGCTCGCTCGCTCTCCCGCGCTCGCTGGCTCGCTCTCCCGCTCGCTCTCGCTCTCCCGCTCGCTCGCTCGCTCTCCCGCGCTCGCTGGCTCGCTCTCCCGCGCTCGCTGGCTCTCTCTTTCTCGCTCGCTGGCTCTCTCTTTCTCGCTCGCTGGCTCTCTCTTTCTCGCTCGCTGGCTCTCTCTTTCTCGCTCGCTGGCTCTCTCTTTCTCGCTCGCTGGCTCTCTCTTTCTCGCTCGCTGGCTCTCTCTTTCTCGCTCGCTGGCTCTCTCTTTCTCGCTCGCTGGCTCTCTCTTTCTCGCTCGCTGGCTCTCTCTTTCTTTCTCTCTCTCTCGCGCACTCTCTCTTTCTTTCTCTCTCTCTTTCTTTCTCTCTTTCTTTCTCTCTTTCTCACTCTCTTCGCACTCTCTTTCTCGCGCACTCTCTCTCTCTCTTCTCGCTCTCTTTCTCTCTTTCTCGCTCTTTTCGCTCTTTCTCTCTCTCTCGCTCTCTCTTTCTCTCTCTCGCTCTCTCTCTTTCTCTCTCTCGCGCACTCTCTTTCTCTCTCTCGCGCACTCTCTTTCTCTCTCTCGCGCTCTCTCTTTCTCTCTCTCGCGCACTCTCTTTCTCTCTCTCTCTCGTGCACTCTCTCTTTCTCTCTCTCTCTCGTGCACTCTCTTTCTTTCGCTCTCTCGTGCACTCTCTTTTTCTTTCGCTCTCTCGCGCTCTCTCTTTCTCTCTCTCTCTCTCGCGCTCTCTCTTTCTCTCTCTCTCTCTCGCACTCTCTTTCTCGCGCTCTCTCACAGCTCTCTTTCTCTCGGCTTTCTCGCTCTCTCTTTCTCGCTCTCTCGCTTCGCTCTCTTTCTCGCTCTCTTTCGCGCTCGCTCTCTTTCTCTTCTCTCGACTCTCTTTCTCTTCGCTCTCTCGCACTTTCGCTCTCTTTCTCTCGCTCTCTCACTCTCTTTGCTCTCGCTCTCTCTTGCTCTCTCTTTCTCTTCGCTCTCTCACGACTCTCTTTCTCTCGCTCTCTCGCGCACTCTCTTTCTCTCGCTCTCTCGCGCACTCTCTTTCTTTCGCTCTCTCTCTCTTTCTCTCTCTCTCTTTCTCTCTCTCTCTCTCGCGCACTCTCTTTCTCTCGCACTCTCTTTCTCTCGCTCTCTCGCGCACTCTCTTTCTCTCTTTCTCTCGCGCACTCTCTTTCTCTCGCTCTCTCGCGCACTCTCTTTCTCTCGCGCACTCTCTTTCTCTCGCGCACTCTCTTTCTCTCGCGCACTCTCTTTCTCTCGCGCACTCTCTTTCTCGCGCACTCTTTCTCTCACTCTCTCGCGCGCTCCCTCTCTCGCGCTCTCTTTCTCGCTCTCTTTCTCGCTCGCTGGCTCTCTCTTTCTCGCTCGCTCTCTTTCTCGCTCGCTCTCTTTCTCGCTCGCTCTCTTTCTCGCTCTCTCTCTCGCTCGCTCTCTTTCTCGCTCTCTCTCTCGCGCACTCTCTCTTTCTCTCTCTCTCTCTCGCGCACTCTCTCTTTCTCGCGCACTCTCTCGCGCACTCTCTCTTTCTCTCTCTCGCGCACTCTCTTTCTCTCTCTCGCGCACTCTCTTTCTCTCTCTCGCGCACTCTCTTTCTCTCTCTCGCGCTCTCTCTTTCTCTCTCTCGCTCTCTCTTTCTCTCTCTCGCTCTCTTTCTCTCTCTCTCTCTCGCGCTCTTTCTCACTCTCTCCTTTCTTTCTTCCCCGCTCGCTCTCTCTCTCTCTTTCACGCTCTTCCTCTCGCTCTTCCCCTCTTTCTCACTCATTTTTGCGCTTGCTCTTTCTCGCATTTCCTCTCTTTCTCTTACTTCCTCTTTCTTGCACTTCCTCGCTCGCTCTTCCTCTTTCTCACTTGCGCTTCCTTCCTTTCTCACTCACTCTTCCTCTCTCCCTCTTTCTTTCTTCCCCTCTCGCGCTCTCTTTCTTTCTTCCCCTCTCGCTTGCTCTTTCTCGCATTTCCTCTCTTGCTCACGCTCTCTCTTACTTCCTCGCTCGCTCTTCCTCTCTTTCTCACTTGCGCTTCCTTCCTTTCTCGCTCTTCCTCTTTTTCGCTCGCTCTTCCTCTCTCCCTCTTTCTTTCTTCCTCTCTCGTGTTCTTTCTTTCTTCCCCTCTCGTGCTCTTTCTTTCTTCCCCTCGTGCTCTTTCTTTCTTCCCCTCGTGCTCTTTCTTTCTTCCCCTCTCGTGCTCTTTCTTTCTTCCCCTCGCGCGCTCTTTCTTTCTTCCCCTCGCGCGCTCTTTCTTTCTTCCCCTCGCGCACTCTTTCTTTCTTCCCCTCGCGCGCTCTTTCTTTCTTCCCCTCGTGCGCTCTTTATTCCCCTCGCGCGCTCTTTCTTCCCCTCGCGCGCTCTTTCTTCCCCTCGCGCGCTCTTTCTTCCCTCGCTCTTTCTTCCCCTCGCGCGCTTTCTTCCCCTCGCGCGCTCTTTCTTCCCCTCGCGCGCTCTTTCTTCCCTCGCGCGCTCTTTCTTCCCATCGCGCGCTCTTTCTTCCCCTCGCGCGCTCTTTCTTCCCCTCGCGCGCTCTTTCTTCCCCTCGCGCGCTCTTTCTTCCCTCGCGCGCTCTTTCTTCCCCTCGCGCGCTCTTTCTTCCCCTCGCGCGCTCTTTATTCCCCTCGCACGCTCTTTATTCCCCTCGCACGCTCCTCTTTCTCGCTCTTCCTCGCTCACTCCTCTCTCGCTCTTCCTCTCTCGCTCCCTCTCTCGCTCTTCATCTCTCGCTCCCTTGCTCTTCCTCTCTCGCTCTTCCTCTCTTGCTCTCTTTCTCACTCTTTCTTGCACTTCTCTCGCTTGCTCGCTCGCTCTTCTTCTCTCGCTCCCTCTTTCTTGCTGTCTTTCTCTCTCGATCTTCCTCTCGATCTTCCTCGCGCTCTTCCTCTCCTGCTCTCTCTTTCTAGCTCTTCCTCTCCCGCCCTCTCTTTCTAGCTCTTCCTCTCCCGCCCTCTCTTTCTAGCTCTTCCTCTCCCGCCCTCTCTTTCTAGCTCTTCCTCTCCCGCTCTCTCTTTCTCGCTCTTCCTCTCCCTTTCTCGCTCTTCCTCTCTCCTTCCTTTCTCGCCCTTCCTCTCGCGCTCTCGCCCTTCCTCTCGCGCGCTCTCGCCCTTCCTCTCGCGCGCTCTCGCCCTTCCTCTCGCGCGCTCTCGCCCTTCCTCTCGCGCGCTCTCGCCCTTCCTCTCGCGCGCTCTCGCCCTTCCTCCCTCTCGCGCTCTCGCCCTTCCTCCCTCTCGCGCGCTCTCGCCCTTCCTCCCTCTCGCGCGCTCTCGCCCTTCCTCCCTCTCGCGCGCTCTCGCCCTTCCTCCCTCTCGCGCGCTCTCGCCCTTCCTCTCTCTCGCGCGCGCTCTCGCCCTTCCTCTCGCGCGCTCTTGCCCTTCCTCTCTCTCGCGCGCTCGCCCTTCCTCTCGCGCGCGCTCGCCTTTCTCTCGCGCGCGCGCTCTCGCTCTTCCTCTCTCTCCTCGCGCTCTCTTCCTCTCCTCTCGCGCTCTCTTCTCTCTTCCTCTCTCTCGGCGCTCTCTTCCTCTCTCTCGCGCGCTCTCTTCCTCTCTCTCGCGCGCTCTTTATTCCCTCTCGCGCGCTCTCTTTCTTCTCTCTCGCGCGCTCTCTTCCTCTCTCTCTCTCTCGCGCCTCTTTCCTCTCTCTCTCTCGCGCTCTCTTCCTCTCTCTCTCTTCGCTCGCGCTCTCTTCCTTCTCTCTCTCTCGCGCTCTCTTCCTCTCCTGCCTCTCTTTCTAGCTCTTCCTCTCCCGCCCTCTCTTTCTAGCTCTTCCTCTCCCGCCCTCCTCTTTTCTAGCTCTTCCTCTCCCGCCCTCTCTTTCTCTAGCTCTTCCTCTCCCCGCTCTCTCTCTTCCTCTCGCTTCCTTTCTCGCTCTTCTCCTTTCGCTCTTCCTCTCGCCTTCCTCTCTTCGCTCTCTTCCTCTCCTCTGCCGCCTCGCCCTTCCTCTCGCGCTCTCGCCCTTCCTCTCGCCGCTCTCGCCCTTCCTCTCCCGCGCTCTCGCTCTCCCTCTCGCTCTTCCTCTCTCCTTCCTCCCTCTCGCCGCTCTCGCCCTTCTCCTCGCGCTCTCGCCCTTCCTCCCTCTCGCGCGCTCTCGCCCTTCCTCCCTCTCCCGCGCCTCTCGCCCTTCCTCTCTCTCGCGCTCTCGCCTTCTTCCTCTCTCGCGCGCTCTCGCCCTTCCTCTCGCGCGCTCTCGCCCTTCCTCTCTCTCGCGCTCGCTTCCTTCCTCTCGCTTTTCTCTCGCCCGCGCTTTCTCTCGCGCGCGCTCTCGCCCTTCCTCTCTCTCGCGCGCGCTCTCTTCCTCTCTCTCTCGCGCGCGCTCTCTCTTCCTCTCTCTCTCGCGCGCTCGCTTCCTCTCTCTCGCGGCGCTCTCTTCCTCTCTCTCTCTCGCGCGCTCTCTTCCCCTCTCTCGGCGCGCGCGCTCTCTTCCTCTCTCTCGCGCGCTCTCTCTTCCTCTCTCGCGGCGCGCTCTCTTCCTCTCTCTCGCCGCTCTCTTCCTCTCTCTCTCGCGCGCTCTCTTCCTCTCTCTCGCGCGCGCGCTCTCTTCCTCTCTCTCGCGCGCGCTCTCTTCCTCTCTCTCGCGCGCGCTCTCTTCCTCTCTCTCGCGCGCGCTCTCTTCCTCTCTCTCGCGCGCGCTCTCTTCCTCTCTCTCGCGCTCTCTTCCTCTCTCTCGCGCGCGCTCTCTCTTCCTCTCTCTCGCGCGCGCTCTCTCTTCCTCTCTCTCGCGCGCGCTCTCTTCCTCTCTCTCGCGCGCGCGCTCTCTTCCTCTCTCTCGCGCGCGCGCTCTCTTCCTCTCTCTCGCGCGCGCGCTCTCTTCCTCTCTCTCGCGCGCGCTCTCTCTTCCTCTCTCTCGCGCGCTCTCTTCCTCTCTCTCGCGCGCGCGCTCTCTTCCTCTCTCTCTCTCGCGCGCGCTCTCTTCCTCTCTCTCGCGCGCGCTCTCTTCCTCTCTCTCGCGCGCGCTCTCTTCCTCTCTCTCCTGTGGCGCGCTCTCTTCCTCTCTCTCGCGCTCTCTCTTCCTCTCTCTCGCAAGCTCTCTTCCTCTCTCTCTCGCGCTCTCTCTCTTCCTCTCTCTCGGCGCGCGCGCTCTCTTTCCTCTCTCTCGCGCGCTCTCTTCCTCTCTCTCGCGCGCGCTCTCTCTCTCCTCTCTCTCGCTTCTCTCTTCTCTCTCGCGCGCGCTCTCTTCCCTCTCTCCCTTCGGCGCTCTCTCTTCCTCTCTCTCGCGCGCGCTCTCTCTTCCTCTCTCTCGCGCGCGCTCTCTTCCTCTCTCTCGCGCGCGCTCTCTCTTCCTCTCTCTCGCGCGCGCTCTCTTTCCTCTCTCTCGCGCGCTCTCTCTTCTCTCTCTCTCTCTCGCGCTCTCTCTTTCCTCTCTCGCGTCTCTCTCTTCCTCTCTCTCTCGCGCGCGCTCTCTTCCTTCTCTCTCTCTCTCTCTCTTCCTCTCTCTCGCGCGCGCTCTCTTCCTCTCTCTCGCGCGCGCTCTCTCTTCCCTCTCTCTCGCGCGCGCTCTCTTCCTCTTTAGATCTCTGAGCGAGGTCGGCCTATGGTAGCCTTTCTCAATAGCAAGGCTATGCTCGCCGAGTCTCTACATTCTCCATTTCTTTCTCCGTTTTCTGCCACCATGGTCTGTCCGTTTTAGAGCCAAATAGCATTCAAGTTTACTTTAAGAATCGTTAATGATTTCCCAATAGGTAATATCATTTTATTTTTGTTTGGTAATAATTTAGTTGGACCAGATTTTCTGAGTGCTGTCCTGAGGCTTTGTTGAGTTGGTGGTGGATAATGAACTTAGCCTCGGGACCAGCTGGATGAGGGGACTTTGTCTATCATCTCTTGGCATTTCAGGGCTTTGTTGTGGTAGCAGTGGGAGGTCTCTTGTTTTGAGGTGGTTATAGAATTTGATGGCTTGTTTTGGGGTATTAATTAGTTATGGATATTGGCCTGCCTGCATTATTCATATTTTTCTCCCTCCTTCTCACTCAGTGATTGTAGAGGAAGACCTAGAGGCTGTGGAGGAAGGAATGTTTGATATCCATCTATAACCAGGTGAGAAGGAAATAGTTTCCTCTTCTCTAACCCTAACTTACCCCAATACGCCTGGCCTGTGATGTATGCAGTGTATTCAGAAAGTATTCAGACCCCTTCACTTTTTCCACATTTTGTTACATTACAGCCTTATTCTAAAATGGATTCAACCCCCCTAAATCTACACACCCCATAATGACAAAGCAAAAATGGGTTTAAACATTTTAGCAAATGTTTTTATATTTATATAAAGTCGGAAGTTTACATGCACTTAGGTTGGAGTCATTAAAACTTGTTTTTCAACCACTCCACAAATTTCTTGTTAACAAACTATAGTTTTTGCAAGTCGGTTAGGACATCTACTTTGTGCACGATGCAAGTCATTTTTCCAACAAACTGTTTACAGACAGATTTATTTCACTTATAATTCACTGTATCACCTTTCCAGTGGGTCAGAAGTTTACATACACTAAGTTGACTGTGCCTTTAAACAGCTTGGAAAATTCCAGATAATGATGTCATGGCTTTAGAAGATTATGATAGGCTAATTGTTCCAGATAATGATGTCATGGCTTTAGAAGATTATGATAGGCTAATTGACATAATTTGAGTCAATTGGAGGTGTACCTGTGGATGTATTTCAAGGCCTACCTTCAAACTCAGTGTCTCTTTGCTTGACATCATGGGAAAATAAAAATAAATCAGCCAAGACCTCAGAAGAAAATTTATGGACCTCCAGATGTCTGGTTCATCCTTGGGAGAAATTTCCAAATGCCTGAAGGTCCCACTTTCATCTGTACAAACAATAGTCCGCAACTATAAACACCATGGGACCACGCAGCCATCATACCGCTCAGGAAGGAGACACGTTCTGTCCCCGTAGAGATGAATGTACTTTGGTGCGAAAAGTGCAAATCAATCCCAGAGGCTGGAGGAAACAGTTACAAAAGTATCTATATCCACAGTAAAACGAGTCCTATATCGACATAACCTCAAAGGCTGCTATATGAGGAAGAAGCCACTGCTCCACAACTGCCATTAAAAAGCCAGACTACAGTTTGGAACTGCACTTGGGGACAAAGATTGTACTTTTTGGAGAAATGTCCTCCGGTCTGATGAAACAAAAATACAACTGTTTGGCAATAATGACCATTTTATGTTTGGAGGAAAAAGGGGGAGGCTTGCAGCTGAAGAACACCATCCCAACCAGGAAGCACAGGAGTGGCAGCATCATGTTGTGGAGGTGCTTTGCTGCAGGAGAGACTGGTGCACTTTACAAAATAGATGGCATCATGGGGTAGGACAATTACGTGGATATATTGAAGGAACATCTCAAGACATCAGTCAGGAAGTTGAAGCTTGGTCGCAAATGGGTCTTCCAAATGGACAATGACCCCAAGCATACCTCCAAAGTTGAGGCAAAATGGCTTAAGGACAACAAAGTCAAGGTATTGGAGTGATCATCACAAAGATCTGACCTCAATCCCATAGAAAATGTGTGGGCAGAACTGAAAAAGCGTGTGCGAGCAAGGAGGCCTACAAACCTGACTGTTACACCAGCTCTGTCAGGAGGAATGGGCCAAAATTCACCCAACTTGTTGTGGGAAGCTTGTGGAAGGCTATCCGAAACGTTTGACCCAAGTTAAACAATTTAAAGGCAATGCTACCAAATACTAATTGAGTGCATGTAAACTTCTGACCCCCACTGGAAATGTGATGAAAGAAACAAAAGCTGAAATAAACCATTCTCTACTATTATTCTGACATTTCACATCCTTAAAATAAAGTGGTGATCCTAATTGACCTAAGACAGGGCATTTTTACTGGGATTAAATGTCAGGAATTGTGAAAACTGAGTTTCAATGTTTTTGGCTAAGGTGTATGTAAAATTCCGACTTCTATCTATCAAAAGATGATCTCTCCAGTGCTAGCTGTGCCACCAGAGACTCTGGGTTCGAGCCCAGGCTGTCGCAGTCGGCCGCGACCGGGAGGTCCATGGGGCGACCTACAATTGGCCTAGCGTCTTCCGGGTTAGGGAGGGTTTGGCCGGTAGGGATATCCTTGTCTCATCTCGCACTAGCTGACCAGGTTGCTAGGTGTACGGTGTTTCCGCCGACACATTGGTGCGGCTGGCTTCCGGGTTGGATGCACGCTGTGTTAAGAAGCAGTGCGGCTTAGTTGGGTTGTGTTTCGGAGGACGCATGGCTCTCGACCTTCGTCTCTCCCGAGCCCGTACTGGAGTTGTAGCGATGAGACACGACATTAACTACTAACAATTGGATATCACGAAATTGGGGAGAAAAAGGGGTTAATTTAAAAAAAGTTCTCATTTACTCAGTACTTTTTCGAAGCACCTTTTGGCAGCGTTTACAGCCTCAAGTCTTCTTCGGTATGATGCTACAAGCTTGGCACACCTGTATTTGGGGAGTTTCTTCTGTGCAGATCCACTCAAGCTCTGTCAGGTTGGATGGGGAGTGTCGCTGCACAGCTATTTTCAGGTCTCTCCAGAGATGTTAGATTGGGTTCAAGTCTGGGCTCTGGCTGGGCCACTCAAGGACATTAAGAGACTTGTCCCGAAGCCACTCCTGCGTTGTCTTGGCTGTGTGCTTAGGGTCGTTGTCCTGTTGAAAGTTGAACCTTCTCCCCAGTTTGAGGTCCTGAGCACTCTAGAGCAGGTTTTCATCAGGGATCTCTCTGTACTTTGCTCTGTTCTTCTTTCCCTCGATCCTGACTAGTCTCCCAGGCCCTGCTGCTGAATAACATCCCCACAGCATGATGCTGTCACCACCATGCATTACTGTAGGGATAGTATTGGCCAGATGATGAGCGGTGCCTGGTTTCCTCCAGAGGTGACACTTTTTGCATTAAGGCCAAAGAGTTCAATCTTGGTTTCATCAGACCAGAGGATCTTGTTTCTCATAGTCCCGAGTCCTTTAGCCAAAAAGGCACCGAACTCCAAGTGGGCTGTCATGTACCTTTTTTACTGAGGAGTGACTTCTGTCTGGCCACTCTACCATAACGGCCTGGTTCGTGGAGTTCTGCAGAGATGGTTGTCCTTCTGGAAGGTTCTCCCATCTCCACAGAGGAACTCTGGAGCTCTGTCAGAGTGACCATCGGGTTCTTGGCCACCTCCCTGACCAAGGCCCTTCTCCCCCGATTGCTCAGTTTAGCCAGGCGGCCAGCTCTAGGAAGAGTCTAGGTGATTACAAACTTCTTCCATTTAAGAATGATGGAGGGCACTGTGTGCTTGGTGACCTTCAATGATGCAGAAGTTGTTTAGTACCCTTTCCCCAGATCTGTGCCTCGACACAATCCTGTATCGGAGCTCTGCGGACAATTCCTTCAACCTCATGGCTTGGTTTTTGCTCTGACATGCACTGCCAACTGTGGGACCTGATATAGACAGGTGTGTGTCTTTCCAAATCATGTCCAATCAATTGAATTTACCACAGGTGGACTCCAATCAAGTTGTAGAAACATCTCAAGGATGATCAATGGAAACAGGATGCACCTGAGCTCAATTTCAGGTCTCATAACAAAGGGTCTGAATACTTATGTAAGTAAGGTGTTTTATTTTTATTACATTTGCAAAAAAATCTAATGTTTTCACTTTTTCATGAGGTAGATTGAAGATTTTTCAAATGTTTATTCCTTCTGAAAATGTCTGTAAAATAACAATGTGGGAAAAGTGAAGGGGACTGAATACTTTCCAAATGCACTGTACCTTCAGCCGTTCTGTAATTACTAAAATGGTCGGCCCACTTAGCCAATGACTTAAGTTGCCTAATGTGATTCCAATGAACAATCATTTGGAGTTTTCAAGTACCGGTAGTCAGATTGAATGACTCTTCTCTTTTGATTACTTTCCTAGAAGTCTGCATTCAGCCTAACACAGCTGGGAGGAAACAACAGAAGATGTGAGCCAGAAGCATAGCCTACTATGGCGGCCTTAGTGCTGGAGTCTGTTCAGAAGGGTGCAATCTGTCATCTGTCAACGAGACACTATTCCCTCTTCTATATGACCGACGATCATATCTCCTCTACGTAATGGATTCTGAACATTGCATGTAGAAATGTAATGAATAGAGCAGACACGATTCCCTCTTCTTTGACAGACAATCATGTCTGCTCTTTTCATTCCATTTCTATATTTAACGTTCAGACTGTCTCGGATAGAAATCCATTGTGTAGAAGAGGGACTGGTGTAAGCTCTTCATTCCATTTCTATCTGCAATGTTCAGTGTGTTTCACATCACTGACTGAACACCCCCGGTGAGACTTCCAGAGAGAGAAATGAAATTGCACTGAACCCAACACAGGATACAGACATGCTGTCACATCGTGGACAAAAACTGCAACTGCATATCTTCAAGCACTCAATACTTCTTCCTCTGTGTATCTCTACTCCCTTTAAACAAGTGAACGTGATTTTTGACGAGAATATCTTTCTACGTTAAATCTGCATTTTAGATTCTGGATATGGGCCCATTTTTTCATCTCTTACATAGTTTTAAGCACTGGATATAGAAAAAAAATCCACAATTGTATTTTCAGGGTAGAGATGTCATTGGGTTAGTGTAATGTTATTGCCTCCAAGTTTCAGTGGTGTTGTGTTTTCAGTGCATTTAGCTGTACATTCTTCTAAATTACTAACCTAAATGTCTCTCCAAAATACAAGAGGTGCTGTTGTTGCCAAGAAAGAATGTATAGGCTAGATGCCACCCGGACTTCCGTCTTTCTGAGAAAGCTTTGCTTTTGTCTTAGTCGTTTGTCATCTTGTTGATTTTAGTGAATGGTATGAGAGAAATTTCAAACACCCATGTGTTCGATGTCCGAGATGAAATGTTTCAGCTCCCGATCTAACTGTTGACTGCATTCCTGGATTGGGAATCTCACTTGGATCGATCGCGACAGCAACAATATCAACGACCCAAATGGACTGTGGGAAAACTCCAGAATTGGAATATTATTAGAATGCTGACGTATTTCCCGTCCTCCTGTTACCTGAATATTAATGACTGTTCTATGGTAATTTGACTGTGGTGCGTAAAGCATGGTATGTGGTTATTATGGTCTGTCTCTGTGCATGGGCCACTGTACCTTTCCTCTCTGTAATTTTGGATGTAGTTTGAAACAGTGAATATTATATATCGTCCTGACATTTGAACTCTTTTATGAGACATGTTAAAGCCTGTATTTTATCCTTCTGAGACCCAGTAAAAAAAAGGGATGGAAAAAGGGATGTTTTGTGGGGGTGTACAAAGAAAATAATTTGAACAAATATTGTTTATTTGATGTGCACTGTAGTGGATATAAGCGGGTGATGGTAAATATGGAACAGTGCAGTAAGTGAAGAGCATAGTTTTGATGTCCACTACAGAGGACTTTAATGAACACGCTCTTATTGTTTCTTTTCTTTTTTTTAACCAAGGAGAGAAAGTTGCATGTGATATCATTGAAACTCCCATAACGTCCTCTCAAAGGTAGAACAGCACAAAGTAACTGACCTGTGATTCCAGATTTGTATGATATGTGACCTATGATTAATTACAATATGAGTCAAATAGTTTACCTTAAAAAAACAACAAATGTAATTAAGTGTGTTTAAATAAGCTTTTTTGTGTTCGAATGGTGTGGCCGTTTTACCCGGTCATAACAAAAAAAAACATGATGAACATAGATCGCTGATTGGCCAGCTCATCTTCCGCTGGTGTATGACAATCATACGCTGAGGAAATAACATGCATTTAAAAAAAAACAGTTTTGTTTGAGATACACATTTTTTGAAGTGTTTTTTATTTTGTATTTTTATTTATTTTTACAATTTATGCTTTGGCTACATCGGAGTATAGGACAAGTCAACTACATTATTTGGGTTTGAGTTAACAGAATATGAACTTTTAAATGTTTTTAACATGTATGGCCTCTGAGATAAGGACCAAAAATTAATGTCCATTAAGAGTGGATAAAAAGGAATTGCTGGGCATTAGGAGGATATCAAATATGCTTCTGATTCCATCGAGGTGATCCACTCTTGCCGAATGTCTTTTCTGTGTATTTTTATGTAGCACGCATATATATCTTCTTTTTTTTATGGCAATATGAAATCCTATAGGCGAGTGTCCTAAATGTAGTAGTTTGGAGTCTATAAGAGTCCTACAGTGGAGGTGTCATAATACCCATAAAACCTAGTGGTCAACAGAGAAATTTGTTTTTCCGCCATACAATTTTTCCCAAAGGGGATTTTAGAAACGCTTCAAATAATATAATAATAATAATATATGCCATTTAGCAGACGCTTTTATCCAAAGCGACTTACAGTCATGTGTGCATACATTCTACGTATGGGTGGTCCCGGGGATTGAACCCACTACCCTGGCGTGCTCTACCAACTGAGCTACAGAGGACCAGGTTTTGTGTAGGCTTACCCTGGTGTGATGTGTTGATAACCGTGTAAATATCTCCTGGACAAGGTAACTTTTGTCAATATATTTGGCTCTATTTACTCTCGTATTTGAAAAATACTAATTAGCGACAAAGTGGACATCATGCAAAACTAAAAATCCCTTCAAGCTCCTGCACGTCATCTCTAGCTGACACCTTTGCTAACAGGTATTGAGTCAATTTAAAACTCACACAAGACAGTTCACAGAATTGTCCACATAAAGAAATGTAGCCAATGTATTAATTACTAAATGTTAGCTAACATTAGATAGTTCATCCAGAGATTTTTACCTTTGCCTTGATTTGCGATAGTCTTGTCCAGATCATCATGGCCTTGTAGTTCTTTTATGATAGCCACATTAGCAGCTAATTAGCATTTCATTTTTGGGGAGTAAATACAGGTGAATATTTTTTTATAAAAGTCACCTTGTCCTAGAGAGATTTACACGGTTGTCAAAACGTCACGCCAGGGTAAGCCGACACGAAACACAGACCTTATTTGAAGTGTTTTTAAAATACCCTTTGGGGAAAAATGAATGGTGGAAAAACAATTGGAACCATTAACCTGTTTGACTGCTAGGTTTTCTGGGTATTATGACTCATACCCTCTGAGGAATACGAGTTTGAGTCCCCCATTGTCGGCTGCTTTGTACCTTTGAATGAAGTTCTTCCTCTGAATGGCTTTCATTAATACTGAATAGTATATCCTGCTTCCTTCCACAAAACCAAACTTCCAACCTGCCCTTGTCAGTCTGTCCTGGACAAGGTTCTCCATTGTTACCGTAAGTGAATGAACACTTTAAACTGATATCATGTAAGTAATTATTTGGATATATATCAGCTTTTTCTTAGTGTTAAATGCGGAATGCATCGCTATACTATGTTTTAAATAAGGATTTACAACATGACTAGCAGCACTGCTACCCAATAAAGCATTGTCTCTTTCTCTGTGTGTGTGTGTGTGTGTGTGTGTGTGTGTGTGTGTGTGTGTGTGTGTTGGGACTCAAACATAATTCTTGTCGAAAGTTCAGATCCAACACACATTTCCTACCATATTGTACTATCGAGATACGATGCCCAGTATTGGAATTCTTACACAGCCAGATTCAATGTATTCTCTAATTACCCAAGAAATTAAGTCAACAGCTATTTGAATGCTCTGTTTTCATCTCACGTTGGTCCAATAGAGCATTGATTTCTTTTGTAGCTATATTCATCTTTACACAGGCTTAAATTCCATTCCAATGCTATTATATTTCCTATTTCTAAACACTCTCATGTGGGATGAGAAGAGAGTTCTCTTCACCTTGCGCTATCGGGGATCTGTGTGAGTGCGTTTCTTTATTGATTGAGTGGGGAGGTTTCACTTATTTTCTTAGCTGGGTGTAATTACATCAGCAGAGTTGTTAAGGACTGTCTGAACAGATGGTTGTACTGGCCTTAGACACACACACACCTGCTTCGACACCTAGACTCAACTCTTACAAATGCATACCGTAAGTTATATAGTGATCTGATTACATCACGGCGCTGCTGTTGTGATTTTGTCAGACAAAACAAAGGTTAAAAAGTCTGAAGAGAAACCAAGCACAGTAGTTAGACGTTTTGTTTTCCTTCCAATGCTTAGATACTTAAAGGGATCGTGAGAGATTTAAGCAATTAAGCCCTTTTTCTACTTTCTAACTCACGGAAGTCTACCCGAACAACTGGGACTAGGCCCGTTATTGTTACTTTCCACTCCGCTACATAAAACCCTGATCACAGTCATTTAGATGTGGCCCTGAGTGATATTGATCTCAATAGACTGAAATGAAGGAAATCTAATAGCGCCACGGCTAATTACGTTGTAATGAAGGCTGCAGGAAATAGCCTTTCGTTGTTAGCCAATTTCCCCCGGCGACCTTGATGTGAAAGAATTCGAAGCTCTTTGAGAAGACTGGTTCAATAGAACAAGCAAAGGTAAGTAATAAGCCCAGTTGATATTCAGGCTACCATGTTTTAGGACTTTGGCCTCCATATTAGGACAGCCTTGCATGCTTTCTAGACCGGGCACACGCGGTGCCATATTGCGCATGTTGATTTTTGTCCATCCACACCAGATGCGATCAGAACATGCAGGTTGAAATATCAGAACGAACTCTCAACCAACTATATTCATTTGGGGACAGGTCGAAACACATAAAACATTCATGGACATTTAGCTAGCTGGCTTGCTGTTGCTAGCTTATTTGTTCTAGGATATAAACATTGGGTTGATATTTTACCTGAAATGCACGAGGCCCTTTTTTTCTGGATCTTTGTAGAATTTTGACCCATTTTGAATCACATAAAATAGTGTGTTTCTCTACTCCGACAATCAATCCACAAGGTTTCTAGTAATCACGCCTCTCCGGTCTTCTTCTTCTGTGGACTTTATATGGGGGTTGGCAACCATCTTTAAGGTGCTTTACCACCCCCAACTGGACTGGAGTTAATCTTTCAGTCACCCACGTGGGTATATGCTCCTAAAAAACAATGAGGAGATAGGAGAGGCGGGACTTGCAGCGCACCACACTTTAAAAATAGAACAAAGTTATATTAGCGCCTGGCTATGCTGATGTTTGGTGTCGCGCGCTAGCTGTTTGGATGTAATTATTGAATAACATGTATGTGTACATTTATTTTGCAACCCTCGCCCATGCTTCGCGAGCGGTGTGGTCAGCATGTTAGTCTTAACGGGAGTTGAGGCTGTCCTAATATGAATACCTTATTGACCATATTTTGATGTGCAGTCCACTTTAGACCTGGGTCAAATGCTTAAGCTGGACTTGATTTAGTTCGCCCATTATGGAAACATTGGAATATTCCAGCGCATCTCAAAATACTCAAGTATTTGACCCAACATACCATCAGAATATTAGGTAGTTATTCATGAAAAATACCTTTAAGTGTAGGCTGTGTGGGTTGCCATGGCTATGGATAAAATTGAGTACATGAGTGAGTGACAGGTTTGATTTCATGTAGCCTGTATACAGGTGTAAATAATATTGACATTGTTAGAGTAGTAGGGTTCTCATGTTTCTCATTTTGAAATAATGAACATTATTGATTTTAATGTCGACTCAACAAACAGCTTGAGAGCATAGCGAACAGAGTTTTTTTCTCTTTGGAAAATGATGAAAACACATAGTGTATTTGCAGAGATTACACTGCCCCCTAGTGACAATGAAACGTATATGTACCCACATCAATATGAGCTGCTCAGGCAGCACCACTAGTACCATAATAGACCACTGGATGACGGTATTGAGCTGTTAAAGCGATAAGTAGTCACTCCAGGGCACTGTCATTGGGGAGCAAGAGCATTTCACAGAGAGGAAATGTATATAAAACATTTTCTGTCACGAGGAAAGGGTAGAATCCCTATAAACAACTTAATAAACGTTTTGTATTCATGAAATCAGTAACTTTGTTTTACAAACTTGCTCTCTCACATATGCACGCTCAACTCTTCACCATGGCCTACACATAGCCCGCTACTCCCCCCCCCCCACACACACACACAAACTTTGAAAATGTAATCAACGTTTTTTGGCCGCATATGCAGATTTGCAGATGTTATCGCAGGTGCAGCGAAATGCTTTGTGGTTTTAGCTCCAACAGTGCAGTAATAATACCTACAGTAGCATATACAAACACAATACGCACATAATCCAAAAAGTAAATAGAAAGGAATTCATAAATATCAGAACGAGTAATGTCAGAGTCCGGAATCACACACACACACTGGCAACGTCTGCTCGCTCGCACACTCATACACTGACACGTCACACTCCTTCCCTTGATCCCTACCCCCTTCACTTTGTTTCATGTTTTTGTCTCGTCTGGCGTTTTTTTGTTTATTTGTTTCAACGAATTTAGGTCCTTGTAAAGCGCTATATATCTCCCATTTATTATTGTTTATTATTATTATTATTATGATGTACACGCACGCACGCACGCACGCACGCACGCACGCACGCACGCACGCACGCACGCACGCACGCACGCACGCACGCACACACACACACACACACACACACACACACACACACACACACACACACACACACACACACACACACACACATACACACACACACACTCAGTCATTATTGTGTCCGTTGGTTATCATTGAACTTAAAGGTCCGCTGAGTGTCAAGCCATTCAATCTTAACACTGAACAAACATATTTCTCCTGCTGTTATCATTGTCTACCATTTATTCTCACACCCTTCCTCTGTAGTGACATGTGAGTGTCTTGATTTGTTTGGCGAGAGAGAGAGAGAGTGAGAGAGGGGGGGTCTTGAGTGGCATGGACTGAATATGTATTTGCCCTCTCTGTCTCTCTATAACACACTGGATACTGAATATATTGTATGCCCCACACTTTCCGGGGTGTGTGTATTTAATGACTTTACACAGAGTGTGTATGATTAGAGACCTGACCTGGGAAAAATAGTTATGAAGTTGGTACCGCCTTAGATGGTAATCTCTTAATGATAGTAGCTTCTTATCATGTCTGCGTTTGAAAGCCAAATCCAGACAGTATATTTAGACAGAGACACTGCTTCTCATTGTAGGGTGCTAGTCTGCTAGAATCGTTATTATAAAAGGGAATTAGTGTTCCTTTCTAATATTTATTTTTGCTCCAGATACCCAGAGGGTCCTAGGACTATCCTATATGATCCCTATCTCTCCAAAACAACACACACACTCCTCCTCCCCTCATATCTCCATGTCCCCTTCTTCCCTAAAAACTTCTAATTTAGCAGGGTTGGTGGGTTCAAGTCGAGAGACTCCATGTCATCTTCTTCCCTAAAAACGTCTAATTTAGCAGGGTTGGTGGGTTCAAGTCGAGAGAAAACCGTCACTGATACCGCATCGACCGTCAGTGGCTGGCCGGGATTGACACATAATCAATGACTCTGCATCGGCAACGGGGACAGGACACATATTTAAGATTCCTCAAGCCGCAGGATCGGAGGGAGGCGAGGTGGAGAGGCTCACGGCTCGCTGCATGCGCTGTGCGTTTGAGTGATGGGCCGGTAGATTGGATCTCGCGACCGAGGGATCAGCAATAGCACGCCTCTAATTTATCTATTTACAGCAGCGCTCCAGGGAAGGCTGGCGCAATCCGCCCGGCCCGGGCCTGTTGTCAAAGCTCCCGGGAAGGAGAGGATTTTTACAAATTTAAATAACGTATTCCCAATTTGTTTATGGTTCCTTATGGCCCTGCTGTCCTCTCTGTTTTGTATCTGAGAGTGAGGATGACAGGATGAGGGGTCTTAGGCCTGTGTTATATACTTAGCCTCATATCATGTAGACTGCATAGGCTGTCTCATGTGCTTCGCACATGGGACTGGGAGAGGAGGATGAGGGTCGCAAAGGGTGTACCTCAAGTGCTTTTTATTACATAGGCCTTTACCAGCTCAATGATATCTCATGAGCTCATGTAAACTGTAATTTGAGGATATAGCAAGTGGATGCAACAACCAAAAATAAATGCGTCATTAAAAGCAATAAAGGATTTATCATGATTCCCCCTCCACAATGATCAACTGGGATGCATGCTCAACTTCTGAAGGTATCTCACCTCTGAGCTTTCTGTCTCTGTCTCAGAAACCAGTCTTAATTAATTCACTAAACAAAGACAAGGGGTGTAGGCCTATTCATTAATTGCAGACTGTATAAAAACGTTGGCCTGTTGCACAGAATCAAACGGAACGGAAACGGGGAGGGACCTACCCGAGTTCTCCAATTGAAAATATTGTTTTCGTTGCAAAAAGGTTTCAGTTTGAAGTAAACAGTTTCTGTACCAAAGCGTTTTGCAACAGACCAAATGTTTAGCTACGATCTGAGGCTAATGAACACATCCAAGGCCTCTTCTTACAACATCACAGAGTTTATAACCTGTATTGTATAATGCTGAAAAACGAATTTGCAGACCACAAAACAGCCGAGTGCCTTGCCACTGGCATGGATTCAGTGGGAACGTCAGGGACAGAGTTGTAAAACGTACCCAGTTGTCATACTTGAGTAAAAGTAAAGATACCTTAATAGAAAATGACAAGGAAAAGTGAAAGTCACCCAGTAAAATACTACTTAAATGAAAGTCTAAAAGTATCTGGTTTTAAATATACTTAAGTATCAAAAGTAAAAGCAAAAGTATAAATCACTTCAAATTCCTTATATTAAGCAAACCAGGCGGCACCATTTTCTTGTTTTTACTTAGATACTTTACACCACTGTGAAGGGAGACAGTGATGAAGTCTGGCTGAAGATGTTTCCTCCTTAATTTCTCTATTTTCTTCTCCTCCATTCCATCTCTCTCTCTCTTTCCTCCTTTATTGCTCCTCCCCTTTCCTCCTCTATTGCCTCTTCTCTCTTCTCTTTTTAATTTTCTCTCCCTGTTTCCTACTTTCCTCATTTTTTATTCCTCACTTCCTTTTCTCTTCCTCCATTGTTTCCTGTTCTCTCTTGTCCCCAATCTGTTCCTTCTCTTCTCTTCTTTAGTTGGAGCCACAACTTCAACTTGCTTCTTGTCTATTTGAACTGAAGAAAGAAAACACAACCTTCTTGTCCAAAAATAGTCACTGTGTCTCTGCATGTTTAGTTGCATAACCCACCTTGAGAGTGGATACAGAACGCCAAAGCAGTGGAACTAATACGTCATAATGCCTCAAGTTGAAGACGATGCATTTTCATAAGTTAGCTTTATCTTCTCATCAGATCAGACTCAACCTTAGGATAATCCCCCCCCCCCGTCTGTTTCTCTGTCAAAGTCTTTCCCCCAAACTGCCTCTTACACACTCTTTGTCCCCCATTCGTACCTCTCTCTGGGTGCACGATTATATCCATGTAACGTGTGTTTAGAGGCACTAACATCAACGTCGTCGAGGCGTCGTGTTGACAGGGATTTCAAACTAACCCTTTGTTATGCTACGATCATACTAGTGTTCACCTCATTTACATGTATTAGCCCACAGAGCTAAAGTGCAAATCCTCTTTAGAAGTGTAATGGACAAATGCCCGGGAGACATGTAAAATCATGGGTTCATTAAAGACCACTTAGGCTCTGTTTATGACACCTCCAACGGATCGATTTAAACATTATGTTTGTTCCTGTAGGTTTATAGGGTCTTTAGCTACACTAGCAGAATAGCCATTAAAGGTTTGTACACTGAGTAAAACAAACATTAGGAACATCTTCCTAATATCGAGTTGCACCCTCCCCTTTTGCCCTCAGAACAGCCTCAATTATTGAAGCACGGGCTCTACAAGACGTTGAAAGCGTTCCACTGGGGTGCTGACCCAAGTTGACTCCAATGCTACCCACAGTTGTGTCAAGTTGGCTGGATGCCCTTTTTGTGGTGGACCATGGTTGATACACACAGGGAAAAACCCAGCAGCGTTGCAGTTCTTGACACAAACCAGTGAGCCTGGCACCTACTACCATACACCGTTCAAAGGCACTTAAATCATTCGTCTTGCCAATTCACCCTCAGAATGGCACACATCCACAATCCATGCCTCAATTTCCTCAAGGCTTAAAAATCATTATTTAACGTATCTCCTCCCCTTCATTCACACTGATTGAAGTGGATTCAACAAGTGACATCAATAGGGGATCCTAGCTTTCACCTGGATTCACCTGGTCAGTCTAAGTCAGGTAAAGAGCAGGTATTCTTAATGTGTTGTACACTCAGTGTATTTGACATGGGGAAAATGCATTGGTCAAATAAACCTGACCTATCCATTCTTCAACCTAATATTGGATATGTTTTCTTGCCCATGCCTCTGTACAATACCATGAGACTACCACTCCTATCTACAAAAGTAGCTTACCAACAGAAGCCTGCCTGGGAAAGGGATTACCACTTCCACTTTGGACCTTGTGGTTCCATGGAGCCTCTGTAGGGTTTCCTCCAAAGACCCTGTTTCATAGGAGGTGTAATCCCAGGCTAGGAGTCCCTGACTTGGGGAGGTCTCTGAGGTCCCACTGCCCTACCAGTGAGAAGGCTGGGCTGGAGTGTATGAATGGTATGAATGAGCAGGCCAGAGTTCGGCCAATGGCTGGCCACTTCTCTCTCTCTCTCTCTCTCTGCTCTCATAGCCCAGCGTTAATTGCTTTGAAGCTCGGTGCTCACCTCCGGGAGCTCGACAGGGATGTTTTACAGTGCTTTCAGGAGACAGACATTAATAATTAAATTCCAGGCATTTCCTCTCTTAGTCTCTCGCCACTGCAGAGGGATGGAAGGAGGAGGGACGAGGGTAGAGAGCACCAGTTGGACAATCCTCCAGTATGCCATAACTCTTTGTTGGCATGGGAATAGGATAAAGTTGCTCCTCTAGGCAGCCTGGTCTCATAGACTAGACGTAACATAGTACACTTAAATCCGGGACACTTAAATTAGGATGATATGTTACGTTTGGTAAGATGACCCCTCTAGAACCTAGACACGGATCTGAAGTCAGTTTTGAGTTTTCACTGAATGGTTCAGGTTAGGATTTAGTTGGTAGAGACGGATTCTAGATGTATGTACCGAAGGGCATGTTCTACCCGGAGCCGTAGCAATTACCAGGATTGACCAAATGGAGCATTGGGCTTTTTATAATGTTTTTGGAATGTGACTATAATAAATAACATTAGCTGTAATTCAATTGTTCATTTGTGTGTAATTAAGGCAATGCTGCAGGTGCAATTTGGGTAGAGTTTTCGTATTCTCAGTGTGTTCACTTTTGTAATTGTGGTGATTACTCATTAGCTACACAACTGTTGCAACCCCTTTGTAGTAAATTGAGCTACATCGTATATCAGCTGTGAAATTCACATAATTGGCCAAGAGCAGTCCAATTCAACCTTTAGTGCCTTTAATATTTAAAAAACAATCATGTCTGCACTGCATATCAGAGGGATCAGTTGCTTAGCAGAATGCTAACGTGCTAACGGTTGCCAAGCAGTGAGTAATGAGTTCTAACCCTGTGTGGTGGTCATTATCACTCTACCATGATTGTGGTTGATCAAAACAGAGGGGTTAATTAACATACTAATTGTAACCGGCCCTACGCTGGTGCAGAAAAAAAAACGGACTTCCTTTCATTTCTCCATCACTCTGTTCTTTCTACAATGGTTTCCTTTCCGACCAGAGATGTTATTATTCCTGGGGTTCTGTGGCTCAGAGAGAAACACTGGCTACCCATGGTGCCACTTACGGTAAACAATACATAGTATTGTTGTCCCTTCAAAGACCTCAATATTGATGAAATAACCATTTTTTTTTTTTTTTTATCTCCATCAACTTTACAGCAGAACCTGCCTTATATGTTAACTGGCATTAGATCTGACCTCAAGTCAGTTACCAAACCTATTCCACTTTCCACATGAAAAAATACTACAGTTTACTATAGAATACCAGCTACAGTACTTGCAATAGAAGTCTATAGTAAAATGTAGTATACTGTATAATACTATACTACACACTGTATTATCCCTCAATCATGTGTAGTACTATAGAATGTTGTAGTATACACTAACGGTCAAAAGTTTTAGAAAACCTACTCATTGAAGGATTTTTCTATATTTTTACTATTTTCTACATTATAGAACAATAGTTAAGACATCAAAACTATGAAATAACACATATGGAATCATATAGTAACCAACAAACTGTTAAACAAATCAAAATATATTTTATTTTTGAGATTCTTTAAATAGCCACCCTTTGCCTTGATGACAACTCTTGGCATTCTCTCAACCAGCTTCACCTGCAACACTTTTCTATCAGTCTTGAATCTTGAAGGAGTTCCCACATCTGCTATGCACTTGCTGGCTGCTTTTCCTTCACTCTGCAGTCTGACTCCTCCGAAACCATCTCAATTGCGTTGAGGTCGTGGGATTGTGGAGGCCAGGTCATCTGATGCAGCGCTCCATCACTGTCCTTCTTGGTCAAATAACCCTTACACCACCTGGAGGTGTGTTGGGTCATTGTCCTGTTGAAAAACAAATGATAGTCCAAACTAAGCCCAAATCAGATGGGATGGCGTATTGCTGCAGAATGCTGTTGTAGCCATGCTGGTTAAGTGTGCCTTGAATTCTCAATAAATCCCAGACGGTGTCAAAGCGTAAGATGGCGCTGAAGAGGATAGCTGACGTTTTACATGCTCCTAACCAACTGTGCTATTTTGTTAGTTGTTTTGTGTTGTTTGTAACTTATTATTTTACTTATTTTGTACATAATGTTGCTGCTACCGTTTCTTATGATAGAAAATAACTTCTGGACATCAGAACAGCGACTACTCACCTCGAACTGGAAGAATCTTTTTCCTTTAACGAGTCCGACGAGAGGGATATACTGCTTTCCCGGGAACAGGCCCAAATCCCCGTCATTTGCGTGAAGAAAAGACGGAGGAAAGGGGGGCGCTGACTTCTGAGAATCTGTAGGAGAGCGAGTAAACTCCCACTGTCGTCCGTTCTACTGGCTAACGTGCAATCATTGGAAAATAACATTGATGACCTACGATTACGATTACCCTACAAACGGGACATTAAAAACTGTAATATTTTATGTTTCACCGAGTCGTGGCTGAACGATGACACAGATAATATAGAGCTGGCGGGATTTTCCATGCACCGGCAGAACTGAGAAGAAGATACGTCTGGCAATACGAGGGGTGTGTGTGTGTATCTATTTGTCAATAACAGCTGGTGCGTGATGTCTAATATTAAAGAAGTCTCAAGGTATTGCTCGCCTGAGGTAGAGTACCTTATGATAAGCTGTAGACCACACTATCTACCAATATTATCTACCACACTATATTATTCGTAGCCGTCTATTTAACACCACAGACCAATGCTGGCACTAAGACCGCACTCAACCATCTCAACACACTCAACAGTAAATACCATAGTCCGCAAAAACACTACATTATTACTATAGCATATAGACAGTTCTTTTACATTTATTTATACTGAAGTTAACTGTAAATACTACAGTATACTACAGTGACTACTACAGCAAAGTCTGCAAAAACACTACAACGATTACTGTCGTATTTATACCATAGTATACTACAGTATTTCTTTTTATGTAGGTACATTCTGCATCAAATAAATACTATTTGTTTTATTTCCAATACTTTAGCTGCACTTGATTGAAATTTCATGGCACAATGGAACCAATGGTATAGTCCCAAAAATGCAAACCCAGACCATTGGGCATGATCCAACATCAGCTTGGCATTAGATCTGAACTCAAATCAGTCACTAAACCAATTTATTTTCCACTGCACTCAGCACCCAGGGCGATATGACTAATTTGACGATGCCAATGTGGTGTGATGGAAATAGGGTGATGTTGAAGTTGGGGATGAGGGAGGAGGGAGGGAGGGATTGATTGATCTGGTCCTAAATGATAGAGGAATTGATCATGGCTGCAGGTAGTGGAGGAGTGATAGGGGACGGATAGAGGAGTGATAGGGGAAGGTAATGAGGAAGGAGGAAGGAGACACATTAGTGGTTAGAGTTACCGATGTGAGGGGACCTCTCATGCTGATTAAACTGGCTTATGAGGGCAGGGACACATCAGTCTACAGCTGGACCGAGGGGAAGGGAGGCCAAAATGTGTCTGAGGACGGACAATGGAGATCAGGGATAAGCGATGAAGCAGTAAAGCCTAGGTTGTGTCTTGGAATCCAGCCAAAAATAATATTTAGTGACATCTCTAATCTGGACATATCATCAACAAATACCTGATCATTATAGCTGGGTCCTGACTAAATGAAGAAAAAAAAAACTGGATAAACTCAGGATCCTATTCGTAGACTAACTAGGGTCTGTCCATAATAGCCAATGGCACTTAAAGTCCGATCAAAGTTATAGGTACAACGGTTTTGACACTGATCTTATACTGTAACTGACCTAGACTTCACAATAGGCTTAATACAGTTTTGTGCTTCTAGAGCCACACACCATCTCTGATCCTAATACCCATTCACACCACCTAAATAAAGGATGAGGTGCTCAATTGTTACAGTCTTTAGAGTGGCCCTCTTTAAAGGACCCTTTTGTTCTCTTACGTTGTTAAGCTTGATGTGTTTGTGTAACCAAATCGACCTCTACCTCCGAGTGTGTGTGTGTCTGTGTTTATGGCCCATTTCATGTTTTACTGCTCAAATGAAGACCGATCACAGATGGATGAATGATTCACTTCATTGCATTTTTTTGTTGTTGTACCGGAGACAGTTTGAATTTACATCTTTCATTGTTTGGCTCAGTATCGCATACGCACACGCACACCGTTTACTTGTTAATGAGATTGATGTGTCAGGTCGGGGGGGCTACAAATCCAGGGAAAATCAATATGTTTTTAGCATTTATATGGCTTTCGCTCTTGCATATCACTACATGTAGACGGAAGGGAACCTAAGAGCTATACAGGCAGACATACTAATAAAATAAATGTGACTCACCACCTGGATTCGGTCTTATGTAGCAAAATTCAAATTTTTTAAATAGATTTTTATTACATTGGATAAAAGTAGACTCAGAGCTACAAAATGGAATATCATACAGGCGTTGAGGAGCAATGAGAAAGTTTTTCTACTTTGAAAGTTGATACACGTGTAAGCTCACTTTTGAGAAAAGTGCGTTTGAATGTTTTGGTACCTACTAGAGAGCTCTTCTTTGTCTACACCCATTCAGCATTGTTTACACTCTCTTAAGCCTTAGCCCCAACAATCTCTTTAAGGATTCACATGTGAGGTCATGTGCTAAACAGTGAGTAGTGTAGTAAAGATTAAGACTAAAAGTGGTAGTAGCCTACAATATGAACAATTCCAGGTAAACAGGAAGTGTCCAGATAAAATGATTTGATGAATATTAGATGACGCTTACCCAGACACACTTGTCTAAATTGATGGGTCATGTGAAAGAAATGCTTTTAACCCCCAGCCACATCCAGTGCTGGAAAAAGTATTACATTTTCATTCTTGAGTAAAAGTAATTTCAAATTCCTTATATTAAACCAGACGGCACAATTGTATTTTTTGTATACTATTTATTTATTGACGGATAGCCAGGGGCACAATGTATTTAAGTATCAAAAGTATAAACCATTTCACATTTCTTATATTAAGCAAACCAGACGGCACAATTATATTATTTGTATTGGCGGAGAGCCAGGGGCACACTCCAACACTCAGACATCATTTACAAACAAAGCATTTGTGTTTAGTGAGTCTGCCAGATCAGAGGCAGTAGGGATGACCAGGGATGTCCAGGGAATTCATTGCCCTTGACAATCAACCGTTCTCTGTCGTGGGTGATGTTGGCTTTCGCAGACTGGTCGAGCACTGGTACACACTGGTCGAGCACTGGCCCTACCGGAGTTACACAGTAATAGCGTCCCTGCTGTTAGCTTCACAACATACATACTATGGAACGCCGTTTGGGTCTTTGCAAAATAGATACAGTAGCACTGTCAAAGCTGTACAAAAAAAGTCTGCAAACAAGCAAACACAGGCCACGAACGATGTGTTTGCAATACTGCGTTGGTAATAAAGCATCATTTGTTTGACCGCAATTTCTGGGGTAGCTAGCTTTAGCTTGGTACCTAGCTAACACCAATACAACCGGCCTGAAAACAATGACCAGTAGAACCTGCAGTCATTTTCATTATTCTTTGCAATGATTTAGAAATCCTTGTGAGTAAGTATTTGCTAGGTTGCCACTTGTTGTTCGCCTATTGAAATTTAACTTCAGTTCATGAAAATAAATAGCTAGGCAGCAAGCTAGCTTCATCTGGCTAGTGAGGCTCGACCGCACCGGGTTATGTGTTGTGAAGCTAGCCACAATAAGGATTAGGCACAATAATAATATAATAATAATATATGCCATTTAGCAGACGCTTTTATCCAAAGCGACTTACAGTCATGTGTGCATACATTCTACGTATGGGTGGTCCCGGGGATCGAACCCACTACCCTGGCGTTACAAGCGCCATGCTCTACCAACTGAGCTACAGAAGGACCACTATGGAATTTTCGGATTGCCTTCAAAAACCAAAAACGTCAGTGACAGTAATGCAAATGAATACAAAGTAGAATTATGCCATACTTTTATTTTGAAGGCTAGCCGCAAAGTCCACTATTGTGGCTAATCCTTATTGTGGCCATCTTCACATAGATGGGTCCGACCACCATTCATCAAATTAGAACTGTTTTTAAAATTAGGGTTATTTTAGATGATGACACGTCGCTATATAGTTAGCTAGCTAACAATATATCTACTGAAACAGAAGTGTTATTTGACCCATCAAATAGTGTTATTTGACGTGTATCTTTTTTGACACGCAACGACCCGAACGGCGTTTCATAGAAATCCTGGTTGAGAATGAAATGACTGAACAAGACAGCACGTAAGTGAAAGAAATAGGTTTTGATGATGTTTTACTGGTAATGGGGACATACGCAAATGCCAACAAAATAACTTTTTGGTGTGTGTGGTGTGTGTAACCTTTATTTAACTAGGAAAGTCCGTTAACCTGTTAAGACTCTAGGGGCAGTATTTCATTTTTGGATAAAAAGACGTGCCCGTTTTTAGCGCAATATTTTGTCACAAAAAGATGCTCGACTATGCTTGGAATTGATAGTTTTGGAAAGAAGACACTCTGACGTTTCCAGAACTGCAAAGATTTTCATTGTGAGTGCCTTAGAACAAAACCTACAGGCAAAACCAAGATGTTTGAGCGACCAGGAAATCAACAGGATTTCTGATGGCACGTTTTCCATGATCGCCTTATATGGCTGTGAATGCGACAGGAATGAACGGACACTTCCTATCGTTTCCCCAAGGTGTCTGCAGCATTGTGACGTATTTGTAGGCATATCATTGGAAGATTGACCATAAGAGACTACATTTACCAGGGGTCCCGCACGGTGTCTGTGTGGAAATTGGTGCGCAAAAGTCACCTACCAGTATTTTTCCATCCGAATCTGAGAACAATGCAGGCTTCCAGGAATGGCATTTCAATGAAGAGATATATGACAAAACACCTTGAGGATGGATTCAAACAACGTTTTCCATGTTTCAGTCGATATTATGGAGTTAATTCGGAAAAAAGTTTGACGTGTAGGTGACTGAATTTTCGGTTAGTTTCGGTAGCCAAATGCATAGTAACAAAACGGAACGTTGTGTCCTACACAAGCATCTTTCAGGAAAAACTGGACATCTGCTATGTAACTGAGAGTCTCCTCATTGAAACATCTGAAGTTCTTCAAAGGTAAATTATTTTATTTGATCCCTTTGCTGGTTTTTGTGAATATGTTGCGTGCTAAATGCTAACGCTAAATGCTAAGCTAGCTATCACCACTCTTACACAAATTATTGATTTTCTCTGGTTCTAAAGCATATTTTGAAAATCTGAGACGACAGGATTGTTAAGAAAAGGATAAGCTTGAGAACAGGCATATTTATTTCATTTCATTTGCGATTTTTAGAAATCGCTAACGTTGCGTTATGGTAATGAGCTTGAGGCTATGATTACGCGACCGAATGCGGTGTGGGTCGGCCTAAGAGGTTAAGAACAAATTCGTATTTACAATGACGGGCCGGATGATGCTGGGCCAATTGTGCGCCGCACTGTGGGACTTCCAATCACGGCCGGATGTGATACTGCCTGGATTTGAACCAGGGACTGTAGTGACGCCTCTTGCATTGAGATGCAGTGCCTTAGACTGCTGCGTCCATGTGTGTGTTAACTATTTAACTGTACTAGAATGCTTAAAAGGCCGCTAAAATTGTAAATATCGATTATCAGTATTTTTTGGCAAGAAAAACATCGGAATTGGACAAAAATGTAATCAGTGCATCACTAATACAGACACCACAAAAAAACGACTTAAGTAGTACTTTAAAGTATATTTACACCACTGCCCAAATACCTTAACACCAGTACATTAGCATACTTTATATACTGTTACACGTGCACTTAACACATAGTATTCCATACATAAGTTAAGGCCATGCAACCTGAGTGAGTTTTTTGTTTTTGCACATGAACAGATCCATGCACCATATTTATTTGGTGGACAATTGATATGGTCACATGATATTGTTGTGGAAAGTCACAAAATCATGTTACTACCACACATCAATATTCATTTTATACAGTATATCTTGCGAAGTGGATGGTCTCTACAGAAGGTGTAGTCACTTCCGGGTTGGAGCGAGCGGTCGCATCGGCACTTCGCTCCGCAGGTAGTATAACTTTTTCATTACATTTCATTACATTTTATTATAGCACAACGGTTTGATTTGTCTAATCTTAGCAATTTCTTCTTAGCTAGCTACATAGCCGTCTTTGTATCAAAGACCTGACAGGTCGCTCCTACCAGGTGGCGTGGCGAGAATCTGTCTCCTCACCACGCGCTCTCACCACTGGTGTCCCCCAGGGCTCTGTTCTAGGCCCTCTCCTATTCTCGCTATACACCAAGTCACTTGGCTCTGTCATAACCTCACATGGTCTCTCCTATCATTGCTATGCAGACGACACACAATTAATCTTCACCTTTCCCCCTTTTGATGACCAGGTGGCGAATCGCATCTCTGCATGTCTGGCAGACATATCAGTGTGGATGACGGATCACCACCTCAAGCTGAACCTCGGCAAGACGGAGCTGCTCTTCCTCCCGGGGAAGGACTGCCCGTTCCATGATCTCGCCATCACGGTTGACAACTCCAATGTGTCCTCCTCCCAGAGCGCTAAGAACCTTGGCGTGATCCTGGACAACACCCTGTCGTTCTCAACCAACATCAAGGCGGTGGCCCGTTCCTGTAGGTTCATGCTCTACAACATCCGCAGAGTACGACCCTGCCTCACACAGGAAGCGGCGCAGGTCCTAATCCAGGCACTTGTCATCTCCCGTCTGGATTACTGCAACTCGCTGTTGGCTGGGCTCCCTGCCTGTGCCATTAAACCCCTTCAACTCATCCAGAACGCCGCAGCCCGTCTGGTGTTCAACCTTCCCAAGTTCTCTCACGTCACCCCGCTCCTCCGTTCTCTCCACTGGCTTCCAGTTGAAGCTCGCATCCGCTACAAGACCATGGTGCTTGCCTACGGAGCTGTGAGGGGAACGGCACCTCAGTACCTCCAGGCTCTGATCAGGCCCTACACCCAAACAAGGGCACTGCGTTCATCCACCTCTGGCCTGCTCGCCTCCCTACCACTGAGGAAGTACAGCTCCCGCTCAGCCCAGTCAAAACTGTTCGCTGCTCTGGCCCCCCAATGGTGGAACAAACTCCCCCACGACGCCAGGACAGCGGAGTCAATCACCACCTTCCGGAGACACCTGAAACCCCACCTCTTTAAGGAATACCTAGGATAGGATAAGTAATCCCTCTCACCCCCCCTTTAAGATTTAGATGCACTATTGTAAAGTGACTGTTCCACTGGATGTCATAAGGTGAATGCACCAATTTGTAAGTCGCTCTGGATAAGAGCGTCTGCTAAATGACTTAAATGTAAATGTAATGTAAATGTAAGGTGTAAATGGTACAGCCAAATGGTTACTTTCATAGTAGCAATATCAGAAATAGATAGTGTCAATATAAATAATATACAGTATGTACAAGAATAATATTAATAATGTTATCAGCGACAGACGAGGAAGTTATATGCATACAATCAGGGGTAAAGTGGCTGAGCAGCGGGATAAACATAAAAATAGTAGCAGCAACGTAAGGCGATAGTGCTGATGACTGGTCCGTCTGAACCGTGCATGAACAAGGGAATCTATATTCGGAGAGCCTGTTTCTACCCTGCCCTTGACTTTGGTGTAGGGGATGTGATGATCCAGAAGAAGATTGGGAGAATGTCATATGGTCAGATGAAACCAAAATATAACTTTTTGGTAAAAAAAGAAAAAGTGTCTGTCATAGTTGAAGTGTACCTATGATGAAAATTACAGGCCTCTCATCTTTTTAAGTGGGAGAACTTGCATAATTGGTGGCTGACTAAATACGTTTTTTTGCCCCAGTGTAAGAATAACCTCATACAATGAAGATGATGTTTTACCTGAAGTGCTGGTACTGCTTGCTCTGTGGCAGCGGCCTGAAGTACGGAGTCAGGTGCTGTTTCCATCCATAGCTTTCCACCAGCACCGTACCATCCTCCAGTCCAATCAGCTGTGGGATGTTGACCCCTGTCCCAGTGCTGTCCTTCACAACACCAGCAATCTCAGATGAAGTGTTCATTCTGCTCTTTCTGAAGCAGCTTGACGTGGCCTTTGATCAGGAAGTGAAGGTCCACCAGGCACGATCCACCAGGCACATCCACCAGGCACGATACCAGAGCACAAACTTGTTCTTGTTTTGGCCACTGCAGTTTTCACAATTCAGGTCCACACAACTCCGTAGTTGGTGAAGAAATGATACATGTAGTTGATGACTGCGCTGCTGCCTTTACTTACTTGTGATAGCTCTCTTTTTGATGACAGTATGACTGGTGGATTAGAGTCAGGCATGTTCCACTGATTGATGCTGAAAGACAAATTCCAGAATAAAATATTTTAGCATTATTACATGATAGATGCAAAATAGCATTCTGAGATAACATCACTACACACAGTTCATACAGGTAATGTTAGCTACTGTAACTAGCCAGCCATCTAACATCAGCTGGCTAGCTAAAAAGCAAGCTTTAACTAGCAATACAAACAGATTGTCATAGCTAGCTAAAATTAACCAATAGGTTCAATGTTAGCTGACATTAGGCTATAACTAGCAATGTGAAATGGCATTCTGAGAAAACATCACTAACATTACACACACCTTATACACATACAGAAGTTAATGTTAGCTAGCAAGCCAGACACCTATAACCTTAGCTAACGTTAACTAGCTAAAAGCAAGCTTTAACTTGGGATCTTTTGTTTAGACATGTCACGTTAATGTTAACTAGCTAAAAAAAATATATATAATCCCAATCCATAGAGTAACGTTAAGAGCAATACAATCCGATTGTCATAGCAAGCTAAAGTTAACCAAATAACGTTAGGTTTAATGTTAGTTAGCAAGCCAGCCATCGAACTCCAGCTGGCTAGCTAACAGCAAGCTTTAGCGTGCAATGAAAACAACTTTGACAAAATTAGAAACGTATATTATCTGAATCTGTAGCTAGATTGTTACCTGTATACATGGATGAAAGCTTCATGGCAGACTGCAACCCCTTTTATAAGACATCCTGTGTAGTTTCCGTTTAGTTTGCACAGCTTGTTTGGCTGTGTTATTTTCAGTGTGAGAGAGATTCAGCATTCGTCGTCCAGAAAGTAGTCCATCACAACTTTTTCTCACTGATCTTTGTCGATAGCGCCTGATAAATTCAGGGCAGCAATGTTATTGAGAGCAGTAGCAACATATTTGCAGTTCTTCAAGGCTAACGTTATATCTTAAAAAGCTAAATAAAAAAATGTATGCTAAAATAAATAAAATAAAAAACACCTGCAGTAGGAAGTATTATCTTCGCTTTATGAGGAGCTCATTTTATTGACACAAGATGCAACCTGGCAGACCAGTCCAAACTCGTCTCTTGGCATGTCCAGCCCACTCATTATCTCAGCCCATCATGGCTAGCAGGAAGGTTGCTGACTTTCTCTGTGGCTAAACCAACTAGGCTCGTAATTTAACAATTGTATTTGTATTTACAGATGACATACAAGTTTGATATTAAGGCACATGAAAGTTCAAATGTCCGAGAAGGCATTTTATGCCAAAAAACGGATTTTGATGAAATAAAAAACAAAGGACAAATTACATTCAAAAGGCTCCCCTATGAAGTAGTGAAGCCTAGTTTCCTGAATCGGGTCAGAAATGTTGGAGCCCGAGGGTGTTTTACAGACAACCGTGGATTTAGAACGGGGAGAAGGATGTGGGGAACTGTCACACTCTGACCATAGTTTGCTTTGTATGTTTCTATGTTTTGTTTGGTCAGGGTGTGATCTGAGTGGGCATTCTATGTTACATGTCTAGTTTGTCTATTTCTATGTTTGGCCTGATATGGTTCTCAATCAGAGGCAGGTGTTAGTCATTGTCTCTGATTGGGAACCATATTTAGGTAGCCTGTTTGGTCATGGGTGTTTAATGCAACCAAACCTCTGGATTTAGATGAGGCCAGAGCATGTTTTTATCTGGAGGTTGAGTTGGTTTAGTTACCAGGTTAATGGCCCTTATTAGTCCAGTTACATAATAAGGCCTGGTGGTATGGGGTCCTTACTCATATCATAGGAATATGGTACTGTGTTAACGAACCATTGACTCTAATGTTGAACACTGTAAATCCTAAATTACGTAGGACTATTCAGTGACAGATCCTTCACATGAAATAGCTCACCCAATCGTCCGAATTTAGATCACAGCCACAGGTATAGTTTCAGGAGATGTAACTAATTCTCCTGTGTGGAAGTGGAAGATCTTAGAGTTTTAAAAAAAAGTTGAGGAAGAAAGGGAGAGAGAGAGAGAAAGACAGAGAGAGAGAGATGAAGAGAGGGAGAGATAAAAAGAGATAGCAAAGCAAAGACATAATCCGTCTTCTGTAACCAGTGGTGCTAATCTTTTTGATTTGGGCAAACGTTCCTCCCCAAGTCTGAATCAAAAGGTCTATTTGCATTTTTTTTATGCTGGAGCTTTGAATTTACACAGCTCTGTGGATTACCTCACCTCAAAACTCTTTGTCAGAAATGGGAAGATCGCTATCTCTCTTTCTCCTCTCCTCTCCTCCTCTTTTGTTTATTGTTTGTGCTCACAGAAGGAAAGAATTATTACAAATTAATACACAGGCTTTGTCTTTGGCAATGTTCTCTTCTTACACCAACTTTGTTTTGTAAGGATTAGCATATTCTGCTCAATTGGTTATGCAAATCTCCTGCTACAGCTTTCTTTACTGGTGCTGATAACAGACAGAGAGAAAGTGGGAGCTTGGCTCACAAAATGATGTCAGAGCCTGTTACCGCCATTAACCACCCTAGGTAGTCAGACAGACGTTTATAAAGGGTCAAACTGACATAATTGAAGTCCCTCCCTTTTTGGCGCTGGGACTTTACTATCTTGCCGTCACAAGACTTTTGCAGTTGGCACGGCGTGCGAGCAGCATAACAAATAGAATTCAGCTGAGGATTCCCTTTAAAAACAGACATTAGAGTCAAGCCAAGGAACAGGAACTCCCCTGTGGAGAGAGAGGGAATGTCTGGAACTTGGAGAGAGACAGGTGGCGGCTGGGGAAAATGGCCGACCGAAAGCAATTAACATTCCCAAATAGTGGCTGGGAAGGAAGGCATCCGTAGAGGTTACACATGGACTGAATGAGCCTCATGCTCTAGAGCAGGGGTGTCAAACATACGGCCCGCGGGCCGGAACCGGCCCCCAAGGAGGTTCGATCAGGCCCGCAGGATAATTTGAAAGTGGAAAAAATGCATAAAAGACATGGAATTAATATTTTTAATTCAATTCATGGATTATCCGCTAAGGGGCGCACTCTTTCCATCAGAGTAGAAGACAAGCCGCATCACTGAGACAGACTGAAAACAGCAGACGGTATCAATGCGCCATCTGCTGCTTGTTACGAAATACCTTGGTCTCTACCTCTCCGCTACACCCTCATTAGCCAAAATGTCGTTATCCAAACGGAGAAAAGGAGTGTAGAATTTTCAAAGAAAAATGGACCACGTCCTATTTATTTACAGAGATGCACGGAAAACCTTTGTGCTTGGTGTGTTTGCAACAAGTTTCGGTATTGAAGGAATATAATATTCACGCCACTACGAGACTCATCACAGCGAAAAATATGACGGCTTGCAAGGACAACTGAGAAGAGATAAGATTAACGAATTGCTGGCGGGTCTGAGAAACAGCAGTCAACTTTCATCCAGAGCCGAGAAGTCAGTGAAGCAGCGGTAAAAGCCAGCTACCTAATTGCTAGCGAAATAGCATTAGCATCGAAGCCGTATTCCAACGGTGACTTTGTTAAACGATGCATTACACATTTAAAATCACTCTCCTTAGTTTGTAAGGTGTACGCAGGGATTACATTTAGATTTTATATGCGTATGTGTAAGTGGTTTAAAAATTCCTTTCTTTAAAAGTCTCATTTAATCTTAAAGTGCATTACTATATTTTTCAGTACCAATTAAAGTTTTGTGCCTTTGTACAATCAGTGGGATCAGTTGCAATGCATATTTGTGAATGATAAAAGTAAATTGCACATTTGTCTAAGGAAATATGAGGTGTTTCATGAAATGTTTTGTAAAAGGATAGTTCATTAAATTTCAATATTTTCCTAATGTTCTTGTGCTTCTTTACACCAAAACAAAGGAAAGATATGATATTTTGGTTATTTATAGCAGAGTATGGTATAATTTTAATGGTCCGGCCCACTTGACATCTCCCTAGGCCGTATGTGGCCCACGATGCGAAATGAGTTTGACACCCCTGCTCTAGAGCCTCAAAGATCATTCATGGGTATGCAGACACACATAAATAAATACAAATATTTGTATCTTTATTTAACTAGGCAAGTCAGTTAAGAACAAATTCTTATTTTCAATGACTGCCAAGGAACAGTGGGTTAACTGCCTTGTTCAGGGGCAGAACGACAGATTTGTACCTTGTCAGCTCAGGAATTCGATCTGCAACATTTAGGTTAAAAGTCCAGAGCTCTATCCACTAGGCTACCTGCCACCCAAATGTGGGCAAACCCTCAAAGTACATTAGCTTGAATGATGTAAAAAAAACTTATGTCATGATATTTGCTATGTGAGTATCTACTCAGTGGATGAAATAAAGTGACATTTAAAAAGAATACTGTATATTATTAAAACCTTTCCTAACCAGAAACTGTGGATTGATGGCAAAACTGAAAGCGCCGAACCACCGCTTTTAAACATGGCAAGGCGACTGGAAACATGACCGAATACGAACAGAGCAGCTATTCCCTCCTCAAGGCAATCAAAAAGCAAAGCGTCAGTAGAGAGACAAAGCAGAGCCACAATTCAAAGCCTGTGGGCTCTCCTTCTCTGTGGCTAATGTGAGTAAAACATTTAAACATGTTAACCCTCGCAAGGCTGCCGGCCCAGACGGCATCCCTAGCTGCGTCCTCAGAGCATGCGCAGACCATGCTGGCTGGTGTGTTTACGGACACATTTAATCAATCCCTATCCCAGTCTGCTGTCCACACATGCTTCAAGATGGCCACCATTGTTCATGTTCCCAAGAAAGCTAAGGTAGCTGAACTAAATGACTATCACCCTGTAGCACTCTCTTCTGTCATCATGAAGTGCTTAAAGAGACTAGTCAAGGATCATATCACCTCCACCCTACCTGATACCCTAGACCCACTTCAATTTGCTTACCGCCCTAATAGGTCCACTGACGATGCAATCGCCATCACACTGCACACTGCCCTGTCCCATCTGGACTAGAGGAATACCTATGTAAGAATGATGTTCATTGACTACAGCTTAGCATTTAACACCATTGTACCCTGGGTCTCGAACCCGCCCTGTGCAACTGGGTCCTGGACTTTCTGATGGGCCGTCCCCAGGTGGTGAAGGTAGGAAACAATATCTCCACTCCACTGATCCTCAACACTGGGGCCCCACAAGGGTGCGTTCTCAGCCCTCTCCTGTACTCCCTGTTCACCCATGACTGCGTGGCCATGCACGCTTCCAACACAATCATCAAGTTTGCAGATGACACTACAGTGGTAGGCTTGATTACCAACAACGACGAGATGGCCTACAGGGAGGAGGTAAGGGTCCTTGGAGTGTGGTGTCAGGAAAATAACCTCTCTCTCAACATCAACAAAACAAATGAGATGATCGTGGACTTCAGGTAGCAGCAGAGGGAGCAATTTGGCTTGTCACCTAAAACACTCACAAACTATCACCACCTGGTACTGCAACTGCACTGCCCTCAACCGCAAGGCTCTCCAGAGGGTAGTGCGTTTTGCACTACGCACCAACGGGAGCAAACTACCTGCCCTCCAGGACACCTACAACACCCGATGTCACAGGAGGGCCAAAAAGATCATCAAGGACAACAACCACCCGAGCCACTGCCTGTTCACCCCGCTATCATCCAGAAGGCGAGGTCAGTACAGGTGCATCCACGCTGGGACCAAGAGACTGACAGCTTCTACCTCAAGGCCATCAGACTGTTAAACAGTCATCACTAACATAGAGAGGCTGCTGCCTACATACAGACTCAAATCACTGGCCACTTTAATAAATGGACTTAATAAAGGTATCACTACTCACCTTAAATAAAGGCACTTTAATAATGTTTACATATCTTACATTACTCATCTCATATGTATATACTATATCCTATACCATCTATGGCATCTTACCTATGCCGCACAGCCATCGCTCATCCATACATTTATATGTACAGTTGAAGTCGGAAGATTACATACACTTAGGTTGGAGTCATTCAAACTCCTTTTTCAACCACTCCTCAAATGTATTGTTAACAAACTATAGTTTTGGCAAGTCGGGTAGGACATCTACTATGTGCATGACACAAGTAATTTTCCCAACAATTGTTTACAGACAGTTTATTTCACATATAATTCACTGTATCACATTTCCAGTGAGTCAGATGTTTACATACACTAAGACTGTGCCTTTAAACAACTTGAACAATTCCAAAGAATGATGTCATGGCTTTAGAAGCTTCTGATAGGCTAATCGACATAATTTGAGTCAATTGGAGGTGAACCTGTGGATGGATTTCAAGGCCTACCTTCAAACTCAGTGCCTCTTTGCTTGACATCATGGGAAAATCATAAGAAATCAGCCAAGACCTCAGAATTTTTTTTGTAGATTTCCACAAGTCTGGTTCGTCCTTCGGAGCAATTTCCAAACACCTGAAGGTACCATGTTCATCTGTACAAACAATAGTATGCAACTATAAACACCATGGGACCACGCAGCGGCCATACTGCTCAGGAAGAAGACGTGTTCTGTCTCCTAGAGATGAACGTACTTTGTTATGCTAAAAGTGCAAATCAATGCCAGAACAACAACAAAGGACCTTGTGATGATGCTGGAAGAAACAGGTACAAAAGTATCTATATCCACAGTAAAACAAGTACTATATCGACTCAACCTGAAAGGCCGCTCAGCAAGGAAAAGCTGCTGTTCCAAAACCGCCATAAAAAATCCAGTCTACGGTTTGAAACTGCACATGGGTACAAAGATCATACTTTTTGGTGAATTGTCCACTGGTTTGATGAAAAAAATATAACTGTTTGGCCATAATGACCATCGTTTGGAGGAAAAATGGGGAGGCTAGCAAGCCGAAGACCACCATCCTAACCGTGAAGCACGGGTGTGGCAGCATCATGTTGTGGGGGTGCTTTGCTGCAGGGGGACTGGTGCACTTCACAAAATAGATGGCATCACGAGGGAAGGAAAATGATGTGGATGTATTTAAGCAACATTTCAAGACATCAGTCAGGAAGTTAAAGCTTGGTCGCAAATGGGTCTACCAAATGGACAATGACACCAAGCATACTTCCAAAGTTGTGGCAAAATGGCTTAAGGACAACAAAGTCAAGGTATTGGAGTGGCCATCACAAAGCCCTGACCTCAATCCTATAGAAAATTTGTGGGCAGAACTGAAAAAGTGTGCGCGAGCAAGGAGGCCTACAAACCTGACTCAGTTACACCGGCTCTATCAGGAGGAATGGGCCAAAGTTCACCCAACTTATTGTGGGAAGCTTGTGGACAGCTACCCGAAACGTTTGACCCAAGTTAAACAATTTAAAGGCAATGCTACCAAATGCTAATTGTGTGTGTCTAAACTTCTGACCCACTGGGAATGTGATGAAAGAAATAACATCTGAAATATATCATTCTCTCTACTATTATTCTGACATTTCACATTCATAAAATAACGTGGTGATCCTAATTGACCTAAAACAGGGAATTTTGTGAAAAACTGAGTTTCAATGATTTTGGCTAAGGTGTATGTAAACTTCCGACTTCAACTGTACATATTCTTATTCATCCCTTTACATTTGTGTGCATATGGTAGTTGCTGGGAATTTGTTAGATCACTTGATAGATATTACTGCATTGTTGGAACTAGAAGCACAAGATTTTCACACTCACATTAACATCTGCTTACCATGTGTGTCTGACCAATACAATTTGATTTGATTTATTATTTTTTACTTCAATAACAACTGACCCAAAGCATGGTTTCGGGGTCTGCTTAGTGGCCTACCTGAAACAATGCCAGAATGTTCAATATTTCAGCTCCTCCATAAAATCAAAGTCATCATGCTGCTGTTCTATCTAGAACAATGTACACTATCTCTATATTTGGTCAAATATTCTACCTCTCTGTACCACTGTTCCTCTGAGGTTACTCAGTAGCCATGTGAGTTCTGCAAGCAGAGAAAGAGAGAAAAACAAAGCAACAGAACAAGAACAGATGCGTAATCCATCCAATCAGTCATTCTCCCTGCTCTGCTCTGTCTTCTGAGTCACACTACGAAGGCACGCTTCATGTTCCTTAAAGGTCATCCTCAGGCTAGCAGAGACGGTTCCGGAAGGAAACAACAACAACAACAAAAGAGATCCAGCCCTCCCTCGGGTCAGGATGCCTTCCTGTTTCATATAGTTGACCCCCCCCCCCCACACACACTCACTCCCCCAACACCACTTTGAGTTAGTGATAAATGTAACATGGGATTGTAAAAAAAAAAGATAAGTGCCTGTTGGTGATGCAGTGGGGAGGAGGGAGGAGAACCTCCTCTGTTTTCTCCTCTCTCTCCCTTATCTCTCACTCCTCCCCCCCTTTTCCCTGTCCTCTCCGTGTCCGCTCACAGCCCATACACCCCCAAGCAAAGCTAATTAAATCCTTATAAGTGAGTCGCCTCGCCTCGCCTGCCATCCCAGACTTTCAGAAAGGTCAGCCCACTCATAGGCATGAGGCAGACATTTTTCATTACTATTTTTCTTTGGAGAAATTTAGCAGATTGTTAATTATCCGATTACAAGTTTGCTTTTTAAAGGGCACCGCACATTGCCCCGAGTCGGATGGCTGGAGAGGAGGAGGATAAGGAGGAGAAGACTGAGTCGGATGGCTGGAGAGGAGGAGGTTAAGGAGGAGAGGACTGAGAAGGGGGAGTGAGTCAAGGGAGAGGGAAAGAGAGAGGGAGGGAGAGAGGGATAAAGAGGCCATCTGACAGAGACCTTGTGGCCACACCAGGGAAGAAGCCAAGAGACACTACGGTGAATCTTTCCTCTGGGACTTGTGTATTCAAAGGGGTCTTACATATACAGCCCACAACTTCTAGATGTACAGAGAAAAAGACTCAACTTCTACAAAACTTGCAACCCCCGCACACTCACATGTGCACACGCGAACATACGCCCACACTCGCTGTGCAAATGAAGCCTGTCATGACGGCCATAAACCATGGTGTATTTTCAGTGCAAGATAGGCTGCAGGAATAAACTGTGTTTTACACTTGCATTTGGAGCCATTCATTGGAGTCATTCATGTTAGCAGCCATAAAATACCGTTTAGGAAGCTACTACTGATTCATCTTTGCCAGAATATTAGGCTACCTGGAGATTTAATTGATAATATTAATATTTCAGATAGGCCTATTTTGGTTGCTACTGGCTATATCTCTAAAGATAAGCAGCTGTAACATTGCACTGCTTCAGTGCCTTCAATATTATGGGAGGAAGATGCAACATATTCTGGCAAATTTATTAAGATATTTGTGAGGAAGAACAGGGCTACTCAGCTGGCAATGAGCACACTGCAGGCAGGCTGCCCTCCAAAGTGATGGCGCAGTGTAGACAGAATATGCTTTCCATTTGATCCTGCAACCTCCACTACAAGTAGGCCTTGTGGTTTTGTTTGTGCTGGACTCCAGAGAAGTGGCTTGATATAACAGTGGGGCAAAAAAGTATTTAGTCAGCCACCAATTGTGCAAGTTGTCCCACTTAAAAAGATGAGAGAGGCCTGTATTTTTCATCATATGTACACTTCAACTATGACAGACAAAATTAAAAAAAAAATCCAGAAAATCAAAAAGTTTTCATTTTTAGTTAATTTATTTGCAAATTATGGTGGAAAATAAGTATTTGGTCAATAACAAAAGTTTCTCAATACTTTGTTATATACCCTTTGTTGGCAATGACAGAGGTAAAACGTTTTCTGTAAGTCTTCACAAGGTTTTCACACACTGTTTCTGGTATTTTGGCCCATTCCTCCATGCAGATCTCCTCTAGAGCAGTGATGTTTTGGGGCTGTTGATGGGCAACACGGACTTTCAACTCCCTCCAAAGATTTTCTATGGAGTTGAGATCTCGAGACTGGCTAGGCCACTCCAGGACCTTGAAATGCTTCTTACCAAGCCACTCCTTCATTGCCCGGGCGGTGTGTTTGGGAACATTGTCATGCTGAAAGACCCAGCCACGTTTCATCTTCAATGCCCTTGCTGATGGAAGGAGGTTTTCACTCAAAATCTCACGATACATGGCCCCATTCAATCTTTCCTTTACACGGATCAGTCGCCCTGGTCCCTTTGCAGAAAAACAGCCCCAAAGCATGATGTTTCCACCCCCATGCTTCACAGTAGGTATGGTGTTCTTTGAATGCAACTCAGCATTCTTTGTCCTCCAAACACGATGAGTTGAGTTTTTTGGTTATATTTTGGTTTCATCTGAACATATGACATTCTCCCAATCTTCTTCTGGATCATCCAAATGCTCTCTAGCAAACTTCAGACGGACCTGGACATGTACTGGCTTAAGCAGGGGGACGCGTCTGGCACTGCAGGATTTGAGTCCCTGGCAGCGTAGTGTGTTACTGATGGTAGGCTTTGTTACTTTGGTCCCAGCTCTCTGCAGGTCATTCACTAGTGTAGTTCTGGGATTTTTGCTCACCGTTCTTGTGATCATTTTGACCCCCGGGGTGAGATCTTGCGTGGACCCCCAGATCGAGGGAGATTATCAGTGGTCTTGTATGTCTTCCATTTCCTAATAATTGCTCACACAGTTGATTTCTTCAAACCAAGCTGCTTACCTATTGCAGTTTCAGCATTCCCAGGCTGGTGCAGATCTACAATTTTGTTTCTGGTGTCCTTTGACAGCGCTTTGGTCTTGGCCATAGTGGAGTTTGGAGTGTGACTGTTTGAGGTTGTGGACAGGTGTCTTTTATACTGATAACAAGTTCAAACAGGTGCCATTAATACAGGTAATGAGTGGAGGACAGAGGAACCTCTTAAAGAAGAAGTTACAGGTCTGTGAGAGCCAGAAATCTTGCTTGTTTGTAGGTGACCAAATACTTATTTTCCACCATAATTTGCAAATAAATTCATTAAAAATCCTACAATGTGATTTTCTGGATTTGTTTTTCTCATTTTGTCAATGATAGTTGAAGTGTACCTATGATGAACATTACAGGCCTCTCTCATCTTTTTAAGTGGGAGAACTTGCACAATTGGTGACTAAATACTTTTTTGCCCCACTGTATCTCTAGTTGATATTGGCTACTAACATGAATGACTTTCAGCTTCAAATGCAGATGTGAAACAGTTTATTTCTGTGACCTATCTTGTGTTTTGAAAATGCATCACCGTTTATGACTGTAATTAAAGTTTACATTTGCGCAGCGATTGTGTGCGCATGTTCTCATGTGCACACAAGCAAGTGCATTCCCGGGGGTCGCAAGGTTCCTCCCCTCTGACCTTATCCTCCAATGGGCTTTGAGAAGGAGGCGAGAAGAGCAAGATGGACTCAGTGGTAGGTGTAACATAGTAAATGTAAATCCGGAACACTCCCATTAGTATGATATGTTACGTTTCGTATGATATGTATTCATTTGTGGATGTCCATCATTCATTTCGTATGATATGTTACGAATTACAAATCGTATGGTATGTTAGAAATTACAACGTGTAACGAATTTTCAAAATGTCAATGCTAACGTTAGCTAGGTGGCTAACTTTACCTAGGGGTAAGGATTAAGATTATGGTTAAGGTTAGGGTTAGGAGTTAGGTTAAAGGGTTAGGGTTTGGGGAAGGTTAGCTAGCATGCTACGTAAAAGTAGTAAGCAGTTGCAAATGATAAAGTTGTCCATGATGACATTTGATCAAGCAACCTTCTTGTTATATGCCTACCCCTCCACAACAACCAAACAACCACCCACCCACCCACCCTAATTCAATTTTTTGCCTAAAAGGGGAATTTCACCCTTGCTCTGCCATGGCATATAGTCATTACTATATTAACAACATTACTTTTTTATTATAAACATCACACTTATCCAAACTAAAATTTAATTTCACTGGTAAAATCGGGAAGTTTCGACTTCCTGTGTTTGTAGTAAACCACCAAGTCGGGCATTCACAGCGAATGCAGATACCGTCCGCTAATGGAGATGGGGCGTACCCACAAACTTGGATGATGGCATTGTGTACTTCTAATGAACAACACACAGCAATCTCAGAAGTTATTTAGGCAAGATTTTATTTGACACATTTTTTCTTTCACTAACATTTGTCATGCCTGTGTGGACTGGGATCTGTTTCGTATTGCGTCAGATAACAATATTGACGAATACGCTGATTCGGTGTGCGAGTTCATTAGAAGGTGCGTTGAAGATGTCGTTCCCATAGCAACGATTAAAACATTCCCTAATCAGAAACCGTGGATTGATGGCAGCATTCGCGTGAAACTGAAAGTGCGAACCACTGCTTTTAATCAGGGCAAAGTGACTGGTAACATGACCGAATACAAACAGTGCAGCTATTCCCTCCGCAAGGCTATCAAACAAGCTAAGCGTCAGTACAGAGACAAAGTAGAATCTCAATTCAACGGCTCAGACACAAGAGGCATGTGGCAGGGTCTACAGTCAATCTCGGACTACAAGAAGAAATCCAGCCCAGTCACGGACCAGGATGTCTTGCTCCCAGGCAGACTAAATAACTTTTTTGCCCGCTTTGAGGACAATACAGTGCCACTGACACGGCCTGCAACGAAAACATGCAAGGCTGCAGGCACAGACGGCATCCCCAGCCGCGCCCTCAGAGCATGCGCAGACCAGCTGGCCGGTGTGTTTACAGACATATTCAATCAATCCCTATACCAGCCTGCTGTTCCCACATGCTTCAAGAGGGCCACCATTGTTCCTGTTCCCAAGAAAGCTAAGGTAACTGAGCTAAACGACTACCGCCCGTAGCACTCACTTCCGTCATCATGAAGTGCTTTGAGAGACTAGTCAAGGACCATATCACCTCCACCCTACCTGACACCCTAGACCCACTCCAATTTGCTTACCGCCCAAATAGGTCCACAGACGATGCAATCTCAACCACACTGCACACTGCCCTAACCCATCTGGACAAGAGGAATACCTATGTGAGAATGCTGTTCATTGACTACAGCTCGGCATTCAACACCATAGTACCCTCCAAGCTCGAGACCCTGGGTCTCGACCCCCGCCCTGTGCAACTGGGTACTGGACTTCCTGACGGGCCGCCCCCAGGTGGTGAGGGTAGGCAACAACATCTCCACCCCGCTGATCCTCAACACTGGGGCCCCACAAGGGTGCGTTCTGAGCCCTCTCCTGTACTCCCTGTTCACCCATGACTGCGTGGCCACGCACGCCTCCAACTCAATCATCAAGTTTGCGGACGACACAACAGTGGTATGCTTGATTACCAACAACGACGAGACGGCCTACAGGGAGGAGGTGAGGGCCCTCGGAGTGTGGTGTCAGGAAAATAACCTCACACTCAACGTCAACAAAACTAAGGAGATGATTGTGGACTTCAGGAAACAGCAGATGGAACACCCCCTATCCACATCGATGGAACAGTAGTGGAGAGGGTAGCAAGTTTTAAGTTCCTCGGCATACACATCACAGACAAACTGAATTGGTCCACTCACACAGACAGCATCGTGAAGAAGGCGCAGCAGCGCCTCTTCAACCTCAGGAGGCTGAAGAAATTCTGCTTGTCACCAAAAGCACTCACAAACTTCTACAGATGCACAATCAATCGAGAGCATCCTGGCGGGCTGTATCACCGCCTGGTACGGCAACTGCTCCGCCCACAACCGTAAGGCTCTCCAGAGGGTAGTGAGGTCTGCACAATGCATCACCGGGGGCAAACTACCTGCCCTCCAGGACACCTACACCACCCGATGTTACAGGAAGGCCATAAAGATCATCAAGGACATCAATCACCCGAGCCACTGCCTGTTCACCCTGCTATCATCCAGAAGGCGAGGTCAGTACAGGTGCATCAAAGCTGGGACCGAGAGACTGAAAAACAGCTTCTATCTCAAGGCCATCAGACTGTTAAACAGCCACCACTAACATTGAGTGGCTGCTGCCAACACACTGACACTGACACTGACTCAACTCCAGCCACTTTAATAATGGGAAGTGATGGGAAATTATGTAAATATATCACTAGCCACTTTAAACAATGCTACCTTATATAATGTTACTTACCCTACATTATTAATCTCGTATGCATACGTATATACTGTACTCTATATCATCGACTGCATCCTTATGTAATACATGTATCACTAGCCACTTTAACTATGCCACTTTGTTTACATACTCATCTCATATGTATATACTGTACTCGATACCATCTACTGTATCTTGCCTATGCTGCTGTGTACCATCACTCATTCAATAATCCTTATGTACATATTCTTTATCACCTTACACTGTGTATAAGACAGTAGTTTTGGAATTGTTAGTTAGATTACTTGTTGGTTATTACTGCATTGTCGGAACTAGAAGCACAAGCATTTCGCTACACTCGCATTAACATCTGCTAACCATGTGTATGTGACAAATAAAATTCGATTTGATTTGATTTTTTATGTGCCTGGCTGTGCTCATTTTCAAACAACGTGTTATCTTTCACCTATCAAAGATTGGTTCTACCTACCAAAGATTTCCACTGATTCTGCCAGTGGCTAGCGGCTTTCAAGAATGATGAGCCTTAAGGTGACCAAAGTTTATCAGAGGGATTTTCAGGCTGAACTGCTGGGGAATCCAGTTCATCAAAAGCTGAGAAGTCATTCAATTCAAATGTTATTGGTCACATACACATGGTTAGCAGATGTTAATGCGAGTGTAGCGAAATGCTTGTGCTTCATGTTCCAACAATGCAGTAATATCTAACAAGTAATCTAACAGATTCACAACAACAACCTTATGGGGCGGCAGGTAGCTTAGTGGTTAGAGCATTGTACTTGTAACCGAAATGTTGCAAGATTGAATCCCGACCACTGTAGTGTCGTCTGCAAAATTGATGATTGAGTTGGAAGCGTGCATGGCCACGCAGTCATGGGTGAACAGTGAGTACAGGAGAGGGCTGAGAATGCACCCTTGTGGGGCCCCAGTGTTGAAGATCAGCGCGGTGGAGATTTTGTTTCCTACATTCTCCACCTGGGGGCGGCCCATCAGAAAGTCTCGTGTTTGAGCCGTTGAATTGTGACTTTGGCTCTATACTGACACTTTGCTTGTTTGATTGCCTTGCGGAGGGAATAGCTGCACTTTGTATTCGGTCATGTTTCCAGTCGCCTTGCCATGATTAAAAGTGGTGGTTCACCCTTTCAGTTTTGTGCGAATTCTGCCGTCAAGCCACGGTTTCTGGTTAGGAAAGGTTATAAAGGTCACAGTGGGTACGACATCTCCGATGCACTTGCTAATAAACTCACTCACCTAGTCTGCGTATACATCGATGTTGTTGTCTGAGGCTATCTGGAACATATCCCAGTCCACGTGATCGAAGCAATGCTGAAGAGTGGAATCCGATTGGTCAGCTCAGCGCTGGACAGACCTGAGCACGGGCGTTTCCTGTTTTAATTTCTGTCTATAGGCTGGGAGCAACAAAATGGAGTCATGGTCAGATTTTCCGAAGGCAGTGTGGGGGAGGGCTTTGTATTCATCGCGGAAGTTATAGTAACAATGATCCAGATTGCTAGCAGCCTGTGTCGTGCATTCGATATGCTGATATAATTTAGGAAGTCTCGTTCTCAGGTTAGCTTTGTTAAAATCCCTGGCTACAATAAATGTAGCCCCAGGATGTATGTATTCCAGTTTACATAGACTCCAGTGAAGTTCTTTCAGGGCCAACGAAGTATCTGCTTGTGGGGGATATACATGGCTGTGACTATAATCATAGTGAATTCTCTTGGAAGATAATGCGGTCGGCATTTGAGTGTAAGGAATTCTCGGTCAGGTGAAAAAAATACTTAAGTTCCTGTATGTTGTTGTGATTACACCATGAGTCGTTAATCATAAGGCATACAACCCAGCCCTTCTTCTTACCAGAGAGATGTTTATTTCTGTAAGAAACTGGGCGGCTGTACCGACTCCGACAACATATCCTAAGTGAGCCATGTTTCCATGAAACAGAGAATGTTACAATCTCTGATGTGTCTCTGGAAGGCAACTCATGCCCCAATCTCTTGTTATCTAGAGATTGGACATTGGTGAGAAATATGCTCGGGAGCGGTGGATTGTGTGCTCGCCTTCTGAGTCTGACCAGTAGGCCTCTCCTGCGGCAACCACTTTGTTTTGGGTCGGCCTCTTAGGATAAGATCCCACGTCCAGGGTGGAGGTCCGAACAAAGGATTCACTTCGGGAAAGACGTATTCCTGGTCGTAATGTTGTTAATTAAGTTGTTATATCCAATAGTTCTTCCCAGCTGTATGTAATAACACTTGACATTTCCTGGGCTAACAATGTAAGAAATAATACATAAAAAAACAAATAGCTGCATAGTTTCCGAAGGACCTGAAGCGAGGCGACCATCTCTGTCGGCGCCATCATTGAAACCATTTATTTTTTCCTTCAAAACAAAACAGGAGATTCTTGATCAGAGGAAATGTAACGCTAGCTAGCTTGCTAGCTTAGCTGGACTAGCTAGCTAGGTAAGTTAGCTACTGTTAGCTAGCTAATGAACTCTGAAAGCCATCCTCTCAATCAAATAGCTATCTTTTTTGGTATGCTTTACTCACTGTCAATCAATTTTGTCTAAGCCATGGTACTCACTGCTAGACTGGTAGCTACCTTCAGCAGAGTGAACATTATTATTTGTAAAAATGTATTTAACCTTTATTTAACTAGGCAAGTCAGTTAAGAGCAAATTCTTATTTAAAATGATGGCCTACCCTGGCCAAACCTTAACCGGATTGATGCTGGACCAATTGTACGCAGCCCTATGGCGGCGCACAACCATGCATGTTTGTTTGTTTTATTTTTGACTGACGTTAGCAAACGTAAGCTACCTAATGTCAGTAAATAAGAGTAACTCAATCTGGTAGCCATCTATTCCACCCTTGTCTGGAATGTGTATAAATTGTCTATGGTTAGTTGGTTCTCAGCTGGCTAGCAATCTTGCTGCCAATTTAGTGATGCTAATTAGCTAATAGCAACCTGCCAATATTGAAATGTCCATGTTAGGTATGCTAAGCTAGCTAGTCTAATAGAGGTCAATACAATTAGTGGGGTGAATGTCATTCAACCAACATGCGCTTCTAACCCCTAACTCTGCACAAGGTGAAGGTAAGTTGGCAAAAATATTTAGAAACTGACAGCTAAGATAGCTCAATTCACAGTAAGCATGGTATAAACACAAACTGGGTAGTGTTCGTATGGTTTGTATTATGGGGTTACATGTGGTCAGAGGTAGCCTGAGGACCACAGAGTATCTTGATCGTCCTTCTGTAGCTCAGTTGGTAGAGCATGGCGCTTGTAACGCCAGGGTAGTGGGTTCAATTCCCGGGACCACCCATACGTAGAATGTATGCACACATGACTGTAAGTCACTTTGGATAAAAGCGTCTGCTAAATGGCATATATTATTATCTTCCGGACCTTGTAATCAATTTAGTCCACTCCTCTTCTCTTTTATTTCTGTAAAACTCATTTGACCTGTAACTCCCAGTAATGGATACCAAAAATCTTTGGTTAATTCCCTTTATCTGGTGTAACAATCTGTAGCTAACAGAACTGGTGGTCATGATGAAATTGCCATTCGCAAAGAAACATATAGTTAGACAATACACTATGGTGAATACTTGTACAGCTGTACGAGTCATGATCAAACTGCCATTCAGCTCCTCTTGAGTCATCTGCTTGAAATCCAGAACGTCTAATCCACAGGGAAGGATACAGTTCACGGGATACAGTCCCGCTATAATGACACATGCAGGCTAAGAAATTATGTTATTGGATCTAGAATCCACTCCAGGAAGCATCCCAGGCACCACACGGTATTGTCTGTAAGACAAAACAAAGAATAAAAATGATACTCTATTGTAGAGCCCAAAACCTTTGCACAATGACCAAACCGTACAAAGGTAGGTAGGCAGACAGTATCTACCTACAGGCATGTCTATCAGGCATGCTAGCTTGCTGGATATACAATATTTGTGTTATGCATATAGTTTTATGAGATTGAAATACATCCACGGTCATAACGATAACCAATAACCCGTCAATTATGTTACATAGCTAGCTATTAACATTATTTACAGTTGCTGATGTTACACAAGTTTGCTAATAAGTTACAAACGTGAGGCGTGGCACATAACAAAAAAAAAGTGTCTGTCCCCGGTTGCAACACTCCCTAACGAGTTCCAAACTGTCGCTGGAAGCAAAGTCAACACAATTACTGTTCGTCGGGAGCTTCATGGAATTGGTTTCCATGGCCGAGCACCAGCCTAAGATCCCCATGCGCAATGCCAAGTGTCGGCCGGAGTGGTGTAAAGCTCACCGCCATTGGAATCTGGAGCAGTGGAAACACGTTCTCTGGAGTGATGAATCACGCTTCACAATCTGGCAGTCTGACGGATGAATCTGGGTTTGGCGGATGCCAGGAGAACACTACCTGCCCGAATGCATAGTGCCAACTGTAAAGTTTGGTGGAGGGGGAATAATGTTCTGGGGCCATTTTTAATGGTTTGAGATAGGCTCCTTAGTTCCAGCATACAATGACATTCTATATGATTCTGTGCTTCCAACTTTGTGGCAACAGTTTGGGGAATGGCCTTTCCTGTTTCAGCATGAAAATGCCACTGTGCACAAAGCGAGGTCCATACAGAAATGGTTTGTCGAGATCGGTGTGGAAGAACAAGTTTCCACATACTTTTAGTCATGCAGTGTATATGTGCCCTCACTTCCAATATGGGTTCCTGCCAAGTGCTTACCGGCCCACCATGGTATAACTCTCTCAATTTCAACCTATACTTTAGCCCAGTGACATGGATGGTGCCTTTATCACTACACTCACCCCACGCCGCAGTCTATGCTGTCTAAGGGACATCGGGGATGATTTAACAGCAGTGAGATTCCTAGTGGACCAGTGCTAATGGTCATGTTATCTGTTCTTTCTTTATTCCAGTCATTTAGCACCCCTGGGTATGCTGGTTTTCATCCCAGCCAAACTATCAATCAATATTGTGTGTTATTGAGCCGATAATTGAGCAGTGAATCAGGTCTGACATCGCCTAAACATTGATGAAACATCTCTGTTATGCCCTCTGGTCAACCGTGGGAAGACCGGAGAAAACAAGCGGAAAGATGCAGGTGTAGTGAAATCATTTGGATTCCGTTTGTGTTGAAATGAACGAGTTAGTTCAGATTTTTTTACTGTACATGATGACTCATGTATTCCTTATTTGCTTGACATTCTATTCCAGTATTTAATTTCCATGTCGGTGTATAGTACATGCGTTCCAGGATTATCTCCCCATCACCCTACCTCAACCACTGCTCTCCATACTCTGCCTTGGGCCTTGACTAATCAGACGATGACATCATATACACCCCCCCCCCCACCCCTTACATCCTGGGATCACAAATGTTCAAGAGCCCATCTACAGAAGGAAACATTGCTAATACAATAAGCAGGAAAAACAAATAAATAAGTAGATAGCTCCCACCACTGACATGAGCCTAATTAGAGCTAATAAAGGCCTTGTCAAGGTCTATGCAGGAGAGTTGATCAAGTGTCTAGAGGTTCCCTGTCCATGCAATCTCACTAAATTGCTCACTGGCCCAATAAACTCACCAGTGCCCCTCTCTCTCACTGTGGAGTAGATGAAGAGAGAATATAGAGAAAAGGTCTGTGAGAATAGGAGCATGTGGTCGGGTGGTCAGACAAGGGCGTCCCGAGAGTGTGAAGTCAGAGCCGGAACCATTGTTATTCAGCTCGGGCGCGCACACACACACACACACACACACACACACACACACACACACACACACACACACACACACACACACACACACACACACACACACACACACACACACACACACACACACACACACACACACACACACACACACACACACACACACACACACACACACACACATACGTATTGTACACTCGCATATGCACGCACACACACGGACAACAGGCGGAGCACACAGTACAGATTGGAAGCCTATTCAGAAGACAGGTCGAGCCTTCTTTTGTAAGATACCCTCTGGATCGATGAGAAGGAGCAGCATGTTACATTGGGGGTTGATGAGAGTGAAATGAGTGAGAATGGACAGAATTAGTATGTTCTACTCCTCTAACCTTTTCTCCTTCTGTTCTCTTTTCTTCGGCGGTGGCCCCAATCAGCACGCCCCAGTAATCCCTGTTGCTGTGATCTGATTGTCCGCAGCCTGCGGTGCGCAGGCAATCAGTGCCATCGCATCACTTTGTGCAGATGCTTATGCTTCAGAGGGACCGAGAGATGACAGAGGGGGGAGGGAAATGGAGAGAGGGACTAGGGTATGGGAGAAAGACACTATGAGTAAGGACAAGAAAGGGAGAGAGATTAAGGAGAGAGGGAGAGGGGAAAAGTAAGGGAAGGTAGATGACATTAAGACAAGGCGAGTAGGGAACGGAGGAAAAGAGGAAAGGGAGACAGGATAGGAGAGCGAGAGAATGTGAGTAAGTGCAAGAAGGGACATTTTCAGAAAGAGTTAGGGACAGAATTCACAGCCGGCCTGGCTTGACATGATTATTTCTATATAGACATTGTTACTTCATTCTTATATAACACGATACGTGATCTGATCTAGAGAGACACACATCAGATGACTACAGCACCAAATCAACAAACTTCACAGTAAGAGAAACGAACACGTCAAAAGAACATTGACACATCCGAGTTGACTGGGGACGTCAAAACGACAAACAAGGGAGCATGTCAAAATGTCCCCGTTTTGATTTCCCTCCATCCATTTCTTTCCTTCCCTCAATCACGCTCATTTCCTCTGCACTCTACTCTTATTAGCCCTCCTCTTAAGCGTTGCGGCTCAGCTAACGAGTTAATTGAAGCCATGTTAAGACTTTGTAGGTGACATTGAGAGTCAGATTGCCTTCAGTGTTTGAGAACGAGCCTAGCTAGAGGGCTAGTAGGCTAGGGGAGGGAAATTTACTCTGGGAGAGTGAAGTTCATTGCTTATTATTCAATGCTCAGTGGGCCTGATTATTGTGGCCCCCTGACTATAAACATGCACGCATGCACACTCCATCCTGCGGTGTTATGGTTTAGGCCTGTGGCTGCAGTGCGCTCAAGGCTCCACAGTTGTCTGTGGGCAGGTTGACCGTGCAGACAAACAGACAGACAGGAAGCAGCTGTAGAGGGACCTGGGGCTGATGGCTCTCTGCTTCTCCTAGGAGCCCTGAGGACAGTAGACAGGCCCCATCAACACACACACACGTACACAGATACACACACATACACAGATACACACACACACACACACACACAGACACACACACAGTGTCCTTTCAGACAACGACAGACAGTTGTGTGTCAAAGTGAACATATAATGCATTCGGAAAGACCCGTTGACTTTTTTCCCACATTTTGTTACGTTACAGCCTTATTCTAAAACTGATTACATTGTTTTTTTCCCCCTCATCAATCTACACACAATACCCCACGATGACAAAGGCAAAAACAGCTTTTTGACTAATCAAACCCTTTACTCAGTACTTTGTTGAAGCACCTTTGGCAGCGATTACAGCCTTGAGTCTCCTTGGGTATGACGCTACAAGCTTGGCACACCTGTATTTGGAGAGTTTGTCCCATTCTTCTTTTCACATCCTCTCAAGCTCTGTCAGGCTGGATGGAGAGCATCACTGCACAGCTATTTTCAGGTCTCTCCAGAGACTTCCGTCTCGCCACTCTACTATAAAGGCCTGACTGGTGGAGTGCTGCAGAGATGGTTGTCCTTCTGGAAGGTTTTCCCATCTTCACAGAGGATCTCTGGAGCTCTGTCAGCTCTGGTTCTTGGTCACCTTCTTGACCAAGGCCCTTCTCTCCCCATTTCTCAGTTTGTGTTATGCACGTGAGTGAGGACCCAAAAGCGGTTTAACAAATACAGAGTCCTTTAATGTCAAAACACAGGGAAGACATAGATCCTCTTCAGATGTATAAAATGGCAAAATAGACAACCCGCAGAGAGGGCGACAAATGAATCATAAAGTCCTTCTGATATTTACAGAAGAGTCCCCTTCTTAGCAGCAGAGGAGAATAGCTGGGTTAGAGTCCCCTTCTTAGCAGCAGAGGAGAATAGCTGGGTTAGCGGCGACGGACTGCTGGTCTCTCTGGGTAGGCGCGGGTCGTAGAGGACAGAGGTACCTGATCACACGTAGCATCAGATAACAGGCAGATTCCGACAGGACGGGACAAGGGTGAAGCAAACGAGACGATAGTTTGGTTCTGGCATGAGAAACTCAAACGAGAATCTGACAAAGACAGAAGCAGGAACAGAGAGAGAAATAGAGACCTAATCAGAGGGAAAAAGGGAACAGGTGGGAAAAGGGTGAACGAGGTAGTTAGAGAAGATGAGGAACAGCTGGGGGAAGGAGAGGAAGAGAAGGTAACCTAATACGACCAGCAGAGGGAGACGGAGTGAAGAGAAAGAACAGGAACAAGACATAATATGACAATACATGACAGTACCCCCCCACTCACCGAGTGCCTCCTGGCGCACTCGAGGAGGAAACCTGGCGGCAACGGAGGAAATCATCGATCAGCGAACGGTCCAGCACGTCCCGAGAGGGAACCCAACTCCTTTCCTCAGGACCGTACCCCTCCCAATCCACTAGGTACTGATGACCACGGCCCCGAGGACGCATGTCCAAAATCTTACGGACCCTGTAGATAGGTGCGCCCTCGACAAGGATGGGGGGGAAGACAAGCGGGGGCCCGAAGAACGGGCTTAACACAGGGGACATGGAAGACCGGGTGGACGCGACGAAGATATCGCGGGAGAAGAAGTCGCACTGCGACAGGATTAATGATCTGAGAAATACGGAACGGACCAATGAACCGCGGGGTCAACTTGTGAGAAGCTGTCTTAAGGGGAAGGTTTTGAGTGGAGAGCCATACTCTCTGACCGCGACAATATCTAGGACTCTTAGTTCTACGCTTATTAGCGGCTCTCACAGTCTGCGCCCTATAACGGCAAAGTGCAGACCTGACCCTCTTCCAGGTGCACTCACAACGTTGGACAAAAGCCTGAGCGGAGGGGACGCTGGACTCGGCGAGCTGACACGAGAACAGCGGAGGCTGGTACCCGAGGCTACTCTGAAAAGGAGATAGCCCGGTCGCAGACGAAGGAAGCGAGTTGTGGGCGTATTCTGCCCAGGGGAGCTGTTCTGACCAAGACGTAGGGTTACGAAAAGAAAGACTGCGTAAGATGCGACCAATAGTCTGATTGGCCCGTTATGCTTGACCATTAGACTGGGGGTGAAAGCCGGAAGAGAGACTGACGGAAGCCCCAATCAAACGGCAAAACTCCCTCCAAAATTGAGACGTGAATTGCGGATCCCTGTCCGAAACGACGTCTGACGGAAGGCCATGAATTCTGAAAACATTCTCGATGATGATTTGTGCCGTTTCTTTAGCAGAAGGGAGCTTAGCGAGGGGAATAAAATGAGCCGCCTTAGAGAACCTATCGACAACCGTAAGAATAACAGTCTTCCCTGCTGACGAAGGCAGTCCGGTGATAAAATCTAAAGCGATGTGAGACCACGGTCGAGAGGGAATGGGAAGCGGTCTGAGACGGCCGGCAGGAGGGGAGTTACCGGACTTAGTCTGCGCGCAGACCGAACAAGCAGCCACGAAACGACGTGTGTCATGCTCCCGAGTGGGCCACCAAAAACGCTGGCGAATGGAAGCAAGCGTACTCTGAACGCCGGGGTGGCCGGCTAACTTGGCAGAGTGAGCCCACTGAAGAACGGCCAGACGAGTAGGAACGGGAACGAAAAAAAGGTTCCTAGGACAAGCGCGCGGCGACGGAGTGTGAGTGAGTGCTTGCTTTACCTGCCTCTCAATTCCCCAGACGGTCAACCCGACAACACGCCCCTCAGGGAGAATCCCCTCGGGGTCGGTGGAGACTACTGAAGAACTGAAGAGACGAGATAAAGCATCAGGCTTGGTGTTCTTTGAGCCCGGACGATATGAAATTACGAACTCGAAACGAGCGAAAAACAGCGCCCAACGAGCCTGACGCGCATTAAGTCGTTTGGCAGAACGGATGTACTCAAGGTTCCTATGGTCAGACCAAACGATAAAAGGAACGGTCGCCCCCTCCAACCACTGTCACCATTCGCCTAAGGCTAAGCGGATGGCGAGCAGTTCGCAGTTTCCCACATCATAGTTACGTTCCGACGGCGACAGGCGATGAGGAAAATACGCGCAAGGGTGGACCTTGTCGTCAGAGAGGCAGTGCTGGGGAGGCTCCCACGCCCACCTCTGACGCGTCAACCTCGACAACGAACTGTCTAGAGACGTCAGGTGTAACAAGGATAGGTGCGGATGTAAAACGATTCTTGAGAAGACCAAAAGCTCCCTGGGCGGAAACGGACCACTTAAAGCACGTCTTGACAGAAGTAAGGACTGTGAGAGGAGCTGCCACCTGACCGAAATTACGGATGAAACGACGATAGAAATTTGCGAAGCCGAGAAAGCGCTGCAGCTCGACACGTGACTTAGGAACGGGCCAATCAATGACCGCTTGGACCTTAGCGGGATCCGTCTTAATGCCTTCAGCGGAAATAACAGATCCAAGAAATGTGACGGAGGAGGCATGAAAAGTGCACTTCTCAGCCTTCACATAAAGACAATTCTCTAAAAGGCGCTGGAGGACACGTCGAATGTGATGAACATGAATCTGGAGTGATGGTGAAAAAATAAGGATATCGTCAAGGTAAACGAAAACAAAGATGTTCAGCATGTCTCTCAGGACGTCATTAACTAATGTCTGAAAGACAGCTGGAGCGTTAGCGAGGCCGAAAGGAAGAACCCGGTATTCAAAGTGCCCTAACGGAGTGTTAAACGCCGTTTTCCACTCGTCCCCCTCCCTGATGCGCACGAGATGGTAAGCGTTACGAAGGTCCAACTTAGTGAAAAACCTGGCTCCCTGCAGGATCTCGAAGGCTGAAGACATAAGAGGGAGCGGATAACGATTCTTAACTGTTATATCATTCAGCCCTCGATAATCTATGCAGGGGCGCAGGGACCCGTCCTTTTTCTTAACAAAAACCCCCCCCGCTCCGGCGGGAGAGGAGGAGGGGACTACGGTACCGGCGTCGAGAGCTACAGACAAATAATCTTCGAGAGCCTTACGTTCGGGAGCCGACAGAGAGTATAGTCTACCCCGGGGGGGGAGTGGTTCCCGGAAGGAGATCAATACTACAATCATACGACCGGTGCGAAGGAAGAGAGGTGGCCCTGGACCGACTGAACACCGTGCGCAGATCGTGATATTCCTCCGGCACCCCCGTCAAATCACCAGGCTCCTCCTGTGAAGAAGAGACAGAGGAAACAGGAGGGATAGCAGACATTAAACATTTCACATGACAAGAGACGTTCCAGGAGAGGATAGAATTACTAGACCAATTAATAGAAGGATTATGACAAACTAGCCAGGGATGGCCCAAAACAACAGGTGTAAAAGGTGAACGAAAAATTAAAAAAGAAATGGTTTCGCTATGATTACCAGAGACAGTGAGGGTTAAAGGTAGCGTTTCACGCTGAATCCTGGGGAGAGAACTACCTTCCAAAGCGAACAAGGCCGTGGGCTCCCTTAACTGTCTGAGAGGAATGTCATGTTCCCGAGCCCAGGTCTCGTCCATAAAACAGCCCTTCGCCCCAGAGTCTATCTAGGCACTGCAGGAAGCTGACGAACCGGTCCAGCGTAGATGGACCGACAAGGTAGTGCAGGATCTTGAAGGAGAGACCAGTGTAGTAGCGCTCACCAGTAGCCCTCCGCTTACTGATGAGCTCTGGCTTTTACTGGACATGAAGTGACAAAATGACCAGCGGAACCGCAATAGAGACAGAGGCGGTTGGTGATTCTCCGTTCCCTCTCCTTAGTCGAGATGCGGATACCCCCCAGCCGGCGGAGGAAGATGGTAGTGATGCGGAGAGGGGGGCAACGGAGAACGCGAGCTCCTCTCCACGAGCTCGGCGACGAAGATCAACCCGTCGCTCTATGCGAATAGCGAGTTCAATCAAGGAATCCACGCTGGAAGGAACCTCCCGGGAGAGAATCTCATCCTTTACCTCTGCGCGGAGACCCTCCAGAAAACGAGCGAGCAAAGCCGGCTCGTTCCAGTCACTGGAGGCGGCAAGAGTGCGAAACTCAATAGAGTAATCTGTTATGGATCGATTACCTTGACATAGGGAAGACAGGACCCTGGAAGCTTCCTCCCTAAAAACAGAACGATCAAAAACCCATATCATCTCCTTCTTAAAGTCCTGATACTGGTTAGTACACTCAGCCCTCGCCTCCCAGATTTCCGTGCCCCACTCACGAGCCCATCCAGTAAGGAGAGATATGACGTAGGCGATACGAGCTGTGCTCCTGGAGTAAGTGTTGGGCTGGAGAAAAACACAATATCACACTGGGTGAGGAACGAGCGGCATTCAGTGGGCTCCCCAGAGTAACACGGTGGGTTATTGATTCTGCGCTCTGGAGATTCGGAAGCACTGGAAGTGGCCGGTGGATTGAGGCGGAGATGGTGAATCTGTTTTGTGAGGTCGGAGACTTGGGCGGCCAGGGTCTCAACGGCATGTCGAGCAGCAGACAATTCCTACTCGTGTCTGCCTAGCATCGCTCCCTGGATCTCAACGGCTGAGTGGAGAGGATCCGAAGTTGCTGGGTCCATTCTTGAAAAGCGGTTTAACAAATACAGAGTCCTTTAATGTCAAAACACAGGGAAGACATAGATCCTCTTCAGATGTATAAAATGGCAAAATAGACAACCCGCAGAGAGGGCGACAAATGAATCATAAAGTCCTTCTGATATTTACAGAAGAGTCCCCTTCTTAGCAGCAGAGGAGAATAGCTGGGTTAGAGTCCCCTTCTTAGCAGCAGAGGAGAATAGCTGGGTTAGCGGCGACAGACTGCTGGTCTCTCTGGGTAGGCGCGGGTCGTAGAGGACAGAGGTACCTGATCACATGTAGCATCAGATAACAGGCAGATTCCGACAGGACGGGACAAGGGTGAAGCAAACGAGACGATAGTTTGGTTCTGGCATGAGAAACTCAAACGAGAATCTGACAAAGACCTAATAGAGACCTAATCAGAGGGAAAAAGGGAACAGGTGGGAAAAGGGTGAACGAGGTAGTTAGAGAAGATGAGGAACAGCTGGGGGAAGGAGAGGAAGAGAAGGTAAACTAATACGACCAGCAGAGGGAGACGGAGTGAAGAGAAAGAACAGGAACAAGACATAATATGACAATACATGACAGTTTGGCCGGGTGGACGGCTCTAGGAACTTCTTCCATTTAAGAATGATGGAGCCACTGTGTTCTTGGGGACCTTCAATGCTGCAGAAATGTTTTGGTACCTCGACACAATCCTGTCTTCCGACAATTCCTATAAACTCTTGGCTTGGTTTTTGCTTTGACATACACTGTCACCTGTGGGACCTTATAGACAGGTGTGTGCCTTTCCAAGTCATGTTCAATCTTATTGAATTTACCACAGGTGGACTCCAATCAAGTTGTAGAAATATCTCAAGGATGATCAATGGAAACAGGATGAATTTTGAGTCTCATAGCAAAGGGTCTGAATACATTTGTAAATCTGATATTTCTGTATTTTGCAAAAATATCAAAAAACATGTTTTTGCTTTGTCATGGTGGGATTTTGTATGTAGATTAATGAGGACTTAAAGAAAGAAAAAAAAGAGAATATGACTGTAACGTAACAAATTTTGGAAAAGGTCAAGGGGTCTGAATACTTTCCGAATGCACCGTCACTTAAAAGTGAAATATAGGAAGTGTGCTTAAATGTATATGCATACTTCATGTGTGTGCCAATGCATGTGGCTAATCTAACACGAGACTGCAGGGACCCCTTCCAGGTTGAGCTGGACATCCTGAGCCTGTTATGGCAGGTGATTGCGTCTAGCTCGTGTTCCGTCTAGACAGGTCAGTCAGACTGGCACACCACTAGGACTGATTGTCCACTAGACAAGCACCTCCAATGACCTTTTCTCTTCCACCATTATCCACTAGAATAGATAAAACACTTATACACCTCCAAAAGCACTTACTGTCTCTGTCACAATCCCCCGCAGTAAAGAAATAGAGCAGAAGCACACAGACTTATTCTTGTCACGCTTTGAGAATAGTGGATTTGATGGGACTTTACTGTTATAATCTCTCCATCTCTGACAGCAACATTTTTGTATTTTTTTGGGATTGATCAGAACTCATTTGAATGAATTTGTTCTAGTTTAGGAATTTGGGCTTGTTATTTGGAGAAGCTACGTTAGATTGAATATAGGAACATCAAAATTCTCCGCTTATTTCCAGTTTTCTGAAAATGGAAACCCTTATCCTCAATCAAGAACCAGACAAGAACCATAAACAATAAAAATGGCTGATGATTACATTTGATATCATTATTTTTTTCTTCAGACAATGATTAGATTTCAACAGACTCATGTATTGTCACATTATACTCATAAGTACCATCTTTGAAGAATACTGACACAGGGAAATAATGTTAGTAAAATGTTCAATCCATTATAGGCACACCAGGGAGGGATAATCCCTCCAGCGAAATAGAGAATGACATGGAATGGTACAGCATTAGAAATAGAATATCTAGAAGTGACATTCCCTTTCAAATCAACATTCCCTATGGTTATAGAACGTCTAATTCTATGTGAACAGTAACACTGTTATTGTAACACATGCAGTGCATCATGTGAATGACTAATGGCCTATGACCAGGGATGGGCAGAAATGTCAAAATACTATTACAAAGTACAGAGACAAAAAAACATGAAGATCAATGTATCAAAATAAACTCAAGTATTTCATTAAAATACATGTATTGTATTTTGAAATAGAAAAATACCTTTGTAAGTAGCCGGCCCGAACAGCAGTATCTAGAATATGAGCAACCAAATTACCAAAATGTAAATGTATTTGTGAAAATGAACATACCAAAATGAACTGCAACGCATACTGGGTATTCTTATTAGCCTTGATTCGGGGCGGAGCAAATTAGGATAATACTCAGCATGCTTTGTAATTGTTCATTTTTACATTTACATTTTTGTCATTGTGCAGACGCTTGTCCAGAGCAATTTGTGCATTAATCTTAAGATACCTAGGTGAGAAAACAACATATCACATTCACATCAAGTACATTTTACCTCAACAAAGTATTTACCATTTTTACATGTACATTATATTCAGTTAATTTAGCAGATGCCCTTATCACACCATAGTGCTATCAGACTTGTGATACCAATGCATGGTGATTAAGGGGTGACAAAAAATGTGAACCTCTATTAAAAAAATGATAAAGAAAAGTATTTAGTATTTTGAAAATGCGAAATACACTTTTGTTTTGATACATTGAAATGTCGTTCAGCCCAATGTAAATTAAATGTTCAAAATGAGTTATTAACATGGAGGAGAAATACTGCCCATCTCTGCCTAAGACACATGGAAAAGAGGTGGGTGAGAGATAGAGAGGAAAGGGACAGCGAGTGGTTATGGCGGAGAAAAGTGAAGAGGGGGAAAGAGAGAGGGAGAGAGCGAGAAAGAGGTGAGCAACAGTGAGTGGTTATGGAGGAATGAGAGGTGGAGAAAGAGAGGCAGACAGACAGACAGAGAGAGAGAGAGGGAGGGGGCAGGGGAGCGAGTGAGAGAGTGGGGCCGTTCCAACCTAATTGATAGTCCAGGTGTCATCTTTCCAGTCAATGTTGATTAGCTCCTGAACATATAACCTGGGGAGAAAATTAAATATTGATTTATTTTTCTCTTCTTTTTTCGCCACCCCCCTCTCTTTTTTTTTTACTCTGATGGAATTTTCAATTGTGAAGGTAACCTGACTAAATGACTACCACCCTGTAGCACTCACGTCAGTAGCCATGAAGTGCTTTGAAAGGTTGGTCATGGCTCACATCAATACCATCATCCTGGAAACCCTGGACCCACTCCAATTCACATACCGCCCCAACAGATCCACAGATGACGCAATCTCAATCGCACTCCACACTACCCTTTCCCACCTGGACAGAAGGAACACCTATGTGAGAATGCTGTTCATTGACTACAGCTCAGCGTTCAGCTCAGCGTCCCCCATTCACATCGACGGACTGTAGTGGAGCGGGTCAAGAGTTTCAAGTTCCTTGATGTCCACATCATCAACAAACTATCATGGTTCAAACACACAAATAAAGTCGTGAAGAGGGCACGACAACACCTTTTCCCCCCTAGGGGACTAAAAAGATATAGCATGGGTCCTCAGATCCTCAAAAGGTTGTACAGCTGCTCCATTGAGAGCATCCTGACCTGTTGCATCACTGCTTGTTATGGAAATTGCTCGACATCCGACCGTAAGGCGCTACAGAGTGTAGTGCGCACGGACCAGTAAATCAATGGGGCCAAGCTTTCTGCCGTCACGGACCTATATATGCGGTGCCGTGCCAGGTCCAACACCAAGTCCAAGTCCACAAGGCTCCTTAACAGCTTCTATTTCCAAGCCATAAGACTGCTGAACAATTAATAAAATGGCCACCCGGACTATTTGCATTGACACCCTCCCTTAGTTTTTACACTGCTGCTACTCGCTGTTTATTATCTATGCATAGTCACTTTACCCCTACCTACATGTACAAGTTACGTTGACTAACCTGTACCCCCGCACATTGACTCGGTATTGGTATCCTCTGTACATAGCCTCGTTATTGTTTTATCGTTATGTAATTTTTTTTTTTTACTTTCGTTTATTTAGTAAATATTTTCTTAACTCTATTTTTTAAAACTGCATTCTTGGATAAGGGCTTGTAAGTAAGCATTTCACTGTAAGCATTTCACTGTAAGCTCTACACCTGTTGTATTCGGCGATTTTAAATGGGTTCTAACTGGAACAAAAAGGGATTCTTCAGTCAAAGAACCCTTTTTAGTTCTAGATAGCATCTTTCTTTCTAAGAGTGTACAATATGTCCAGAACTGTGCTGCATAAGTCCTCACCAACTCCCCCCCCCCCTGAGCTCATCACTCCAGTGCTGTTCAACCTCCACTGGCTCCCTATATTCTTACGCATTGACTTTAAAATCCTGCTTCACACAAACGAAGCTATCCACAACTCTGGACCCAAGTACCTGTCTGACCTCATTCTACCCTCCTGCCCCACACGCACACTTCTCTCCTCCAGTTCTGTCTCCCTTCAGAGCAGCCCCACAGCAGACTAAAAACTATGGGTGACAGGGCGACAGGGCTTTCAGTTGTGCGGCTCCTCAGCTGTGGAACTCACTTCCAGTCACTGTCAGGGCTGCAGAGTCACTGGCCTTGTTTAACGGCACAGCTAAAGACTGAACCTATGTTCATTTTGTTCTTATGTCCACCGCATCTGACGACACCGGTATATACAGTATCTTTGATTATTGTCTGTGTTTTGGGTAGTTATTTATTATTTTCAATTGTATTTCTCAGTGACTTGGGCGTGAGAAAAAGGGCTTTGCAAATTAAATAAATTAACATTATTATTATTGTCATTATTATTCAGAAAGGTTCTAAAAAAAATGCTTCTCCGTGACATCACAGGGTATGATTAAAAGCAAGAAAAACAGGGGTTTTTCAAAACCTGCAACGAGTTTTCTGCCAGATGGAGGGTCTTTTTTCGCTCCCACGTCACCGCGATTTTCATTGAAAATCACTGTTCTTACAAACATAGAAATGCGTCATTTTCACATATGTGGACACTGGTATTGTGCTGGAGATATTGAAAATGAGGTTGAAAGTGGTGGAATTGCCCTTTAAGGCTGTAAGTGCTTGTGACAAGTGCACCAGAGAGCGATGGAGGAAGGCAGAAGAGAAAGAGAGAGCAAGAAGAAGTGAGAGAGAGGGAGTGAGAGAGAGAGAGTGAGAGAGCAGACAAGCAATTGAGAGAGAACGCGAGAAAAAGCACTCATCCTTCCCTCTCCGCAGGTGATCATAAATTGATCATAAATGGTCTCTGCCCCTGGGGACCTCTGGGTAAATGGTCTCTCCCCTTTCTCTCCCCCGTCTCTCTCTATCCTCCCCCTCTTCTCCCAGGGGTCCCTCTGCTGCGTGTGGCTTGTGACGGCCTCAGCATTGTGTGGCTGTGAGCGGTTGTGACAGGCCAGGATAGCGACCATCGCCTTTTGTCTAACTGAATCAGTTCCTCTACCTCTGGATGGCTGGAGCTGGGACTGGGTGTCATCTGGCCCACCTACTGGGCTCCCTAAGGGCCTGCTACTGCTGCTGCTAGATGTGGCGGTGGCCATATTGGCTCAAAGGTGCTCCGCTATGGAAGCTTGGTACTTGACACTGACTGAGACTGGCATTATGTATTCACCTTGTAATGCCCTGAAACAAGGGTGCATCCAATTTGTTGTGATTATTTTCCTAATTTTGGCTCATTCACAAACAAGCAACACATTGTTAAATATGAATTAAATGTGTCAAAACTAATAAATAATGATTCTGTGTTGAGGAAAATTATAGAAAATATTAAAATGTTTGTTTTCATGTAGTACAAGCACTCGGAAGTGGACGTTCGTTAGCTTTAGCATTCTCATAAACGTTAACTTGGAGGGTAAGCTCATTTTGTGGCATAACATATTCAAATCAAATCAAATCAAATGTTATTGGTCACATACACATGGTTAGCAGATGTTATTGCGAGTGTAGCGAAATGCTTGTGCTTCTAGTTCTGACAGAGCAGCAATATCTAACAAGTAATATCTAACAATTCCACAAAAAATACCTAATGCACACAAATCTAAGTAAAGGAACGGAAATAAGAATATAAAATATATGGATGACTAATGACAGAGCAGCATAGGCTAAGATGCAATAGATACAGTGCCTTGCGAAAGTATTCGGCCCCCTTGCACGCCCATTTTTTCAGTTTTTGATTTGTTAAAAAAGTTTGAAAATATCCAATAAATGTCGTTCCACTTCATAATTGTGTCCCACTTGTTGTTGATTCTTCACAAAAAAATACAGTTTTATATCTTTATGTTTGAAGCCTGAAATGTGGCAAAAGGTCGCAAAGTTCAAGGGGGCTGAATACTTTCGCAAGGCACTGTAGTATAGAATACAGTATATACATATGAGATGAGTAATGCAAGGTATGTAAACATCATTAAAGTGGCATTATTAGTTATAATGACTAGTGTTCCATTTATTAAAGTGGCCAATGATTTCAAGTCTGTATGTAGGCAGCAGCCTCTCTGTGCTGGTGATGACAAATACCCTAATGTTGTCTACACTACCGTTCAAAAGTTTGGGGTCACTTAGAAATGTCCTTGTTCTGAAAGAAAAGCACATTTTACATCCATTAAAATAACATCAAATTGATCGGAAATACAGTGTAGACATTGTTAATGTTGTAAATGACTATTGTAGCTGGAAACGGCTGATTCTTTCAAATGGAATGTCTACATAGCCGCACAGAGGCCCATTAGCAGCAAACACATGTTTTCCATGTGTTTGATGCCATTCCATTTGCTCCATTTTTTAAATATATATTTTTATTTTACCTTTATTTAACTAGGCAAGTCAGTTAATAACAAATTCTTATTTTCAATGATGGCCTAGGAACAGTGGGTCAACTGCCTGTTCAGGGGCAGAACGACAGATGTGTACCTTGTCAGCTCAGGGGTTTGAACTTGCAACCTTTGGGTAACTAGTCCAACGCTCCAACCACTGGGCTACCCTGCCGACCATTCCAGTCATTACTAGGATCTTCAATGATTTGGTGCTATACTAATGTATACTTATAGCCTCAGGTTATGACACCGGCTTCACAGGTTAGTAGTGTCAGAATGATGATAATAGCGTCACCATACAGGAGGAACAGTTTGACACAGAACTGCACTTTCATGTTTGAAAAACACTGTCACTAGCCTCAAGGCAAGCACAGGGGCGCTTACGCCTCACTAGCATTACATAGTGTAAATGACTAATGTGTGGAACCCGTAAATATTCCTGTCATCCTTGATTAGCCGGGGTAAAAAAGTAAAAGTGGCGGAGGCAGAAGGTATTTTCAATTATTTAACATAGCTGGGGGGAGCTAAGCTGTCTTTGGAGCCATGAGGTTGTTACTGTGAGCATGTTTCAGGAGTGGCTCTAACTCTCTTTAGAGACCACATGCTGCACAGAATGTCTGTATGCGGTGTGTTTGACTGACATCTGACATTGAAACGGCTACTTGTTGAATCGGTTTGCCCCGTTGGGAAAGAAATTACCACTCTGAGCCAATCACTGGGGAGCCAAAAAGGAAGGACAACAAGAAGAAAGAAATAGGGTGCTTTTCCCAATGACATCCACCCCCATGCAGCTTGCTAAGTGAGCCATCATGCTTCATATGCAATATATGGGATGGTAGCTAGCTAAGTGCACAGAAAACTAAATGCTTCCTTCAAGTTAGCTATCTGGCCACTGTTGCTAGTAACATTGTAATGAAATAACAATGGATTCGTTTCCACGGAGCAACTGCCTGTTAGCTGCCGAGAGGCAGTGCGGTGTCTTTAGCTAGCTAGCTGTAATTTTAGCTAGCAAATTAAATGCTAACCGGTTAGCTAACGTTAGCTAGCTAATAATGTGGCTATGGCACAGATACAGTGCATTCAGAAAGTATTCATACCTCTTGACGTATTCCACATTTTGTTGTTACAGCCTGAATAAAATTAAAAAAAAATGTTTTTCCCTCTCACCCATCTACACACAGTACCCCATAATAACAAAGTGAAACATGTTTTTTTTTAAATGTTTGCAAGTGTATTGAAAGTGAATTACAGAAATAAAGTATCTAATTTACATAAGTATTCACACCCCTGAGTCAATACTTTGTAGAGGCACCTTTGGCATTGGTTACAGCGCTGTGAGAGTGTGTACGTATGTGAGTGTGTATGTGCTGTGGGATGTGTGTGTTAGTGGGATAAGATGCCCTACAGCAACATTTGCCCATTATTCTTTCAAAATTCTTCAAGCTCTGTCAAATTGGTTGTTGATCATTGCTTGACAACCATTTTCAGGTCTTGCCATAGCTTTTCAAGTAGATTTAAGTCAAAATTGTAACTTGGCCAACATTCACTGTCTTCTTGAGAAGAAACTCCTGAATTTGAGGTTACTGTCCAGTTGAAATGTGAATTAATCTCCCAGTGTCTGGTGGAAAGCAGACTGAACCAGAGTTTCCTCTAGGATTTTTAAATTTTTAATATAACCTTTATTTAACTAGGCAAGTCAGTTAAGAACAAATTATTAATTAGTCTAATTGTGCGCTACTCTATGGGACTGTGCCATCTGCACTACAATACGATGCTGCACTTTGTTTTCCCCTATCACAGCCATTAAACTCTGTAACAGTTTTAAAGTCACCATTGGCCTCATGGTGAAATCCTGGCGCTGTTTCCATCCTCTCCGGCAACTGAGTTAGGAAGGACAGCTGTATATTTGTGACCGGGTGTATAAGGCGTTTCCTAACGGAAATATGCAAGTACATGCTAGAACGCACCAATAGGATCTCGCTAGCTCGTACTTGGCTCTGTTCTGCCCACTTTGAAGATGATGGCTTATCCTCACCTAAAGACTCACACATACCCCAGTGTGTGTGTTAAGTGTGTATTTGTTAAAGTGCCCTGTTTTTCAGTAATATTTCATATCCTGCCATAGTTAACATGTTTTTGTCCACCATGTCACCTGCAAGCAGTTTAAGTGTGTTAAAGGAATGTGTGTTTAGAATCAGGATTGGCTAAAGTATATGTGTATTGTAAGCCCCTCCCACCAATTTGAGTTGACTGAATTCAGGTGTATATGTGTTTGGGGGGCGGGGGGCAGTTGGGGGTGGAAAGCAAGGGTGGTGAAGAGAATTTTGGCTAGATTTGATGATCTTAACTTTTTATCCTTGTGTTATCCTTTTACTTCATACACGGATTTTAACCATTGTTGTATTTATTCAAATAAAGTCTCAATTTTGGAGTAAAACTGTGTGCACGATGTAACGGCCAACTTCATCACACCACTATGCTTAGTTTTTCCCATTGAAAACTACACAGATAACCTAACCTGGGTTAGTTATAAATATCTTCGGCCATGGGCTGCCACTGGCTGTCTGGGATTATGAAGAGTTAGTGTAATTATTTCTTTATCCTAGCTTGTTATCCAGTTGTGGCCATCTGGATAGTATCAACAAGGGCTTTCGAACAACAGTAGTTAGCTAGGTAGCTAACATTGGCTAGCTATCTATTTACCATTAGCGACACAGAGGGACATGCTAAACAATACTTAAGAAAGCAATCTCTCAACACACACACACACACACACACACACACACACACACACACACACACACACACACACACACACACACACACACACACACACACACACACACACACACACACACACACACACACACACACACACACACACACACACACACACACACACACACACACACACACACACACACACACACACACACACACACACACACACACACACACACCTCCAGCCTTACCCCTCCATCCCCACACCTCACTCACTCAGCAATAGCCTGCTCCACTTCCTGATAGTCAGCAGCAGCAGGTAACAGTGAAATTAATAGATTAAAAAAAAGAGAAATGGTGCAATTTAGAAGAAGCCCAAAACCCTGCAACTAATACATTTTCACCCGCAACATCATTTTCAAAGTAGCCCAATTTGACCAGAAAATTGTGTACATGGCAACCCTGGCCTGGACTGTGAGGGACGCCGCTGACGATCCAATCTGCACCCATCACATCTTCTATAACAACTTTTTAAATAAAATAAAGATTTCGCAAAGATTGGCCAACGTTTGCATCTTCCCAGAAAACATGTGATTGGAGCTCCGGATTTGCTATGCTGAATAAAAATAAAAACAGAAATTGCAGAGATGTGCTTGGGACACAGCAACTTGGATTAAATATGAAGATGTTTGGCTTTCTGTGCCTTGTATAGCCTACTACTGAATATGGTGCAAATGGTTGCTCAGATATGCAACCTCCATGTGAATAAGCACTGTGTTTTTCTGCACCTGATTATGTAAAATAATTTGGGCACTAGACATTTCATGAATATTATGTAGGCCATTTTTGATCAGACATACAAAGTTAAAACATTAAAATATATATGATTCACATATCATGTAAGGATATCTATTGAAATTATATTTTGTTTTTTGGGGATACATACATGACTACAGATAGGATGCATTTCTGGAAATCTGTGGATTCGTTCATGCCCGAGTATAAAGGCATGTGTCAGCAAATTGACACATAACCTTTCCAAGGTGTTAGAATGTTCTGCAAATATTATATTTTCAGGAGTGTGTCTTGAAAGAAATTCACCCCAGATATCTCCCTGGACTCATACGGTAGTAAGGAAATTTCAGAGGTCCAGATTGGATGCATGTAAAAACTGGCTAATTACAGAGAATATCCTAGCTCTGTAAATGAAATTAAGGGCATGCTTATCTGGAGCATCAAGACATCAAAACTATGAAATATCACAAATGGAATCATGTACAGTAGTAACCAAAAAAGGGTTAAACAAATCCAAATATATTTTATATTTGAGATTCTTCAAAGTAGCCATGCTTTGCCTTGATGACAGCTTTGCACACTCTTGGCATTCTCTCAACCAGCTTCCCCTGGAATGCTTTTCCAACCGTCTTGAAGGAGTTCCCACATATGCTCAGCACTTGTTGGCTGCTTTTCCGTCACTCTGCGGTCCAACTCATCTCAAACCATCTCAACTGGGTTGAGGTCGGGTGATTGGAGAGGCCAGGTCATCTGGGGCTCCCGAGTGGTGCAACAGTCTAAGGCACTGAGATGCAGTGCCTTAGACCGCTGCGCCACACTCCTCTGCAACAGAGGTAACTCTGGGTCTTCATTTCCTGTGGCGGTCCTCATGAGAGCCAGTTTCATCATAGCGCTTGATGGTTTTTGCGACTGCACTTGAAGAAACTTTCAAAGTTCTTGACATTTACCGGATTTTACTGACCTTCATGTCTTAAAGTAATGATGGACTGTCATTTCTCTTTGCTTATTTGAGCTGTTCTTGCCATAATATGGACTTGGTCTTTTACCAAATAGGTGTCACGATTGTCTAAGGTGGAAACAGTGGACCAATGCGCAGCGTGGTGAGCGCACATACTTCTTTATTATAAGATGTCGCCAACAAAACAATAAACATCAAACCGAAACCATGACGCCAACGTAGTGCTCACAGGCAACTATACATGGACAACTACCCACAAATACAGGTGGGAAAAAGGCTTCCTAAGTATGGTTCTCAATCAGAGACAAGGATAGACAACTGCCTCTGATTGAGAAGCAAACCCGGCCAAACACACAGAAATAGAAATCATAGAAAAAGGGACATAGAATGCCCACCCAAATCACACCCTGACCATACCAAAATAGAGACATATAAAGCTCTCTACGGTCAGGGCGTGACAATAGGGCTATCTTCTGTATACCACCCCTACCTTTTCACAACACAACTGATTGGCTCAAAATAGTCAAAAAAACAAAACATTGAATGAGTAGGTGTGTCCAAACTTTTGAGTGGTACTGTATATAATACTTTTTTTGAGATATATGAAAATATATAGATAAATATATCTCCTGATTGCCCAGCACTCATCTTTCAGGAGCAATTGGAACTGAGTTGCTAGCCCAGAGCATTCCAAAGTTAGAGCTCAAAGTCTGATGGCACCAGGGCCCATAATGCCCATGACTTCCGTATCGTTGGCCATCTAAGGTCATGCAGGTACTTCAGATTAGGTCGATCGCCAACTTCTCAGCTTCTGCGTATCACAGAAACACAACACTGAATGAGTAACATAATTGTTTACATTTCAAGTTGCTCTGGATGAATCAAAATAACTGTCAACGTGAAAAACATGATTTCTTTTTTACTTCTAATATTTACTGATTTTGTGGAATTAAAACCAAAAACTTGTGTTACAAAGCTTGACAGACAGTGTCTCTTTGGAATCATTACCAACTTGGGGTGAAAAATGACCCCCGTTTGTGCTTTTACGGTAAAAATATGTTGCCGCTTTTAGGGTTAACAAGGCTGATGGCCAGTGGTCTGTGTTATCTGAAAACAAAAGACATTCTGTTCAGAGGTACTAAGTACTCTCACCTACAAATGTTCGACAATCCTACTGGCGTGTCCGAACCCTAAGCGACGTGAGTTATTGGATCTGCCTTGGCAACCATTAAGCAGCTAGCGGATTGCATTTCCCCCAAACCAATCTCCTGTTTTCTCCAGCCAAACGCTTTTTTTCCACTTTGGTGAGCAATCGTTGTGGAAAAACTGAGTGACCTTTGGGATTATAATCCATTAGGGCTATAGACAAAAAACTTCACCGCTCTGTGATTCTTCTAACTGCTGCTGAGATAAGAAAAAACCTACAGCCTTCATGTGCAGTGAGTGGAAATGGACTGTAATGTGTGTATGTATGTGTGTGTGTGTGTGTGTGTGTGTGTGTGTGTGTGTGTGTGTGTGTGTGTGTGTGTGTGTGTGTGTGTGTGTGTGTGTGTGTGTGTGTGTGTGTGTGTGTGTGTGTGTGTGTGTGTGTGTGTGTGTGTGTGTGCGTGCGTGCGTGCGTGTGTGTGTGTATTTCTTGGTGTGAAAATGTGAACTTTCACGCACCATAAATGGCTATTATGTGGAAACTTGTAAAAGCTGTAAGAATGAGGAAAAATAAACAATAGCAAAACAGATGGGATATCTCTCGCTCCATTGATTAATATAGAGGAAAAGCACCAAAATTCCACTGTGAATTCCACAAAACAATAATAGGTCTTACGTGGATGACTTTAAAGGCTGGAATCCAGACGCACTGTCCACGCAGAACAAATGGATTTTAATTTTTCACTCCATTTTATTGAAACGAAAGCAGGGACGTCAGTAGCAGAGGTAGCAAAGAGTCAAGTACGGTCACGATTTTAATGAGCCTATGCAATGAGTTGCCACCTGTTTTATCAAGATAATTACCTGATTGGCCGACCGTGAACGACCCCTGCTTGGTGAGCGTGCTCACTCTCTTTCTCACTTTCATTCCTTTTCCCTCTTCCGTTCTTTTCATCAGACACATATTTTTGCTACCCACCATGTTTTAGCCAGGAATACATGTGTAGTGAAGTGGTGGATGTTGTTATATCCAATACTCAACACAGTCTGGACAGATTATAAATAATAATGATAATTAGATCGCCGCTGATATTTGCCCTATTTGGAAATGTGTGTGGATGAGTGTGGGGAGGTGATATGTGCAATTTACCATGTGCTGAAATGACAGTTCTGCTTCGTGATGGTGATAGCAAATCTTCCAATTCTAAGTCCAATTGTCTCAGAGGAGAACTTGAAGGAGACTAACACTGGCTGTTGTATTTTTGAACATGGCTGGTTGCTATGGTTTCTACAGCTAATGACATTTTAGAAGGAAGTAAATGGTTGAAAATGGAGCAGAATTCTTGTCTACTAATATTCAAAACATTGAAGTTATAAATAAAAAGAAGGCCCTCATTTTGCTTGCCACTTGTTCTTTTAGTTCCACTCCACAACGAGGTGTTGAATTTATTCGCATTGTGTGCCATCAATGTGAGAGGGATGATAAGAGTGCCCCCCCCCCCCCTCCAAACGACCAAATATAAAGAGCAGAAACCTGACCTTTCTGTAGAAGCTGACCCGCAATCTCCCTGCTCTCAGACCCACAGTCAGATAATGGGCCACACACGAACGTGGCACTACGTGCAAGCATGCACAGACACATGCACAGGAACACACTATCCGATACCGCAGTACGCACCATGATTAGTTCAGTGCTCCTGAAACTCACCCTGAGGCATGGGCTCTACATGCAATCCTTCAACAGCCTGTATACTCAACCACACACATGCCTGGCTGGCCCTCCATTGAATTGCCCTGGATTGCTACAGCACTGAGTAGGGCTTGGACAGATTGGATCCCTATGTGTGTTTCAGGCTAGCAAAAGTACATTACAGTAAAGGCAGGAATAGGAATAAGATGGTACCTGCTTATAGCATATATATGAGATAGGGAGGAAAATGGAGAATAAATCAATTCAATAGATTTAAAAGAGAAGATTGTGTGAGTTTGTGAAGGAGTGGAGGGAGAAGATAGACGATAGGGACGGAGGGAAACACTGTAATTCAGACAGTGAGTGGCGGCAGAGATTGGGTAGTAGAGGGGTGTGTTTTTGAAACTGAGCCGGGTAGAGCGACAGATTTAGCAGGGTAATTGAGTAGTTAATTCATCAGACTGCTCCATGGTCGGCTGTATCTCTACTTAATCTGCACATAATAATACACCACAGACTCACTCACACCCCTGGTCTCCACCTCATAAACCCTCACACACTTTCACCTCCCCAGGTCTCCACTAACACACACGCAACTATACAGTTCGCTCTGCACCCAGCACAGTAGTATTTTACCAGGTAAATTGACTGACAACACGTTCTCATTTGCAGCATCAACCTGGGGAATAGTTACAGGGGAGAGGAGGGGGATGAATGAGCCAATTGTAAACTGGGGATTATTAGGTGACCGTGATGGTTTGAGGGCCAGATTGGGAATTTAGCCAGGACACCGGGGTTAACACCCCTACTCTTACGATAAGTGCCATGAGATCTTTAATGACCCCAGAGAGTCAGGACACGCATTTAACATCCCTTCCAAAAGAGAGGATATTGAGATATTTTTTTAGACCAGAGGAAAGAGTGCCTCCTACTGGCCCTCCAACACCACTTCCAGCAGCATCTGGTCTCCCATCCAGGAACTGACCAGAACCAACCCTGCTTAGCTTCAGAAGCAAGCCATCAGTGGTATGCAGGGTGGTATGCTGCTGGCAATTAACACCACCATGTTAAGTTTTGCCCAACCTAGATCGAGGCACAGACACGGTCTCAATGGGGATAGCTGAGCTGACTACACTGACTGTGCATGTGGCAGACTCCACTAAGCTGGCAGGCTGGCTAACAGCCTGCTGCCTGGCCTGTACCCTATTTCATTGTGGAGCTAGAGGAGTTAGTGCCCTGTCTATGTTGGTAGATAAGATGAGAGCACCCCTCCAGCTAGGATGGAGTCCGTCACTCCTCAGAAGGCCAGGAAGAGAGGTCAAGCCCAGAGCTGTCCTATACCTGTGAAATGTCAAAGGGTGTAGGCGGATCGCTGCCCTAAAAGAGTTCCAGACTGTAAACTTGTTATTGAAAGTTCACTTGAAATGCTTTGGTATTGTAGTTGTTTGAAATGTTAAGATGTTATTTCTACAGTGAAAGCTGAGTTGCTGAGAATCCCTTGTTTGAAAAGTAACAGTATGTTGGATTATTGTTTCAGAGTCTATGTTGATTCAGTTGGTGTAGTATGCAGTATAAATGGGTACCTACCTTGAGTTCAAACTACAGAGCATGTATTCAAAAGAAACCCTTAGAATATGTCAACATTTTTATTTTGTTTTAAAAGAAGGGGGATGTAATATTCATATGTGTAAACATACTGAATTGTAATTGGATGCATTTTACCGCCATATCATACTGTGGCATGATTGCTTAAGACCATCCAAATGGTTAGGTCATGGTCAGTTTGATCCTGGTAAGCGATACGTGAACATGCCAGTTATAGCTAGCTAATAAAGAGCTACTTTAAGAAATATCCTGTAGTACTGCATTTCATTATTTTGTACAAAGTGTGCAAAACAAGACAGTAGCAAAGTAAGGTTGGCAACAAAACGCACAGCAACACGTAAACAAGTCTATAAGTTGTGACCGGACATGACGGTCATCCCACAATCATTGGCCACTTTAATAAATGGATCACTAGAGTCACTTTAATAATGTCACTTTGACAATGTTTACATATCTTACTCATCTCATATGTATACAGTGCTTTGCAAAAGTATTAATCCCGCCTTGGTGTTTTTTCTATTTTGTTGCATTACAACCTGTAAATTAAATAGATTTTTATTTGGATTTCATGTAACAGACATACACAGAATAGTCCAAATTGATGAAGTGAAATGAAAAAAATGACTTGTTTAATTTCAAAAAATTAATGTTAATAAAAAAGTGGTGCGTGCATATGTATTCACCCCCTTTGCTATGAAGCCCCTTGTCACGCCCTGGCCATAGAGAGTCTTTTATTCTCTATTTAGGTTAGGCCAGGTTGTGACTAGGGTGTGCATTCTAGTTTCTTTATTTCTATGTTAAGGACATCCTGGTCGGCAAAGGATTCTTCACGTGGGAGGAGATCCTGGCCGGAAAAGATCGCCTGCCATGGGAGCAGGTCGAAGCAGCAAGGAAGGCTGAGGCAGCGAGGAAAAGGGACAAGGATTTCAAGGGGACAAGGCTGGCACTATAAAGACCGGGAGGCTACTCCAAACATTTTTTTGGGAGGGGGCACACGGGAAGATTGGCTGAGCCAGGTTGGATACCTGAGCCAAATCCCCGTGCTTACCGGAGGGAGCGTCGTACTTGTCAGGCACCAGGGCGAAAATAACCATCCAGCCAGGACGAGTTGTGCAGGCTCCTAACTCGAGACCTCCAGTGCGCCACCACGGCCCAGTGTATCCGGTGTCTCTGCCAAGGACATCTATTTTGGTTAGGCCAGGTTGTGACTAGGGTGGGCATTCTAGTTTCTTTATTTCTATGTTTTCTATTTCTTTGTGTTTGGCCGGGTGTGGTTTTCAATCAGAGGCAGCTGTCTATCGTTGTCTCTGATTGAGAATCATACTTAGGCAGCTTTTTCCCACCTGTGTTTTGTGGGTAGTTGTTTTTTGTTTTGTGACAACTCACCATCAGTACGACCAAGGATATGACTTTCCCGGAGCGGATCCTGTGTTCTGCCTTCCACCCAGGACAACGTAATGGATCCCAGCCTGCGACCCAAAACAACGACAAAGAGGCAAACGAAGCGGTCTTCTGGTCAGGCTCCGGAGACGGGCACATCGCGCGCCACTCCCTAGCATACTACTCGCCAATGTCCAGTCTCTTGACAACAAGGTTGATGAAATCCGAGAAAGGGTAGCATTCCAGAGGGACATCAGGGACTGTAACGTTCTTTGCTTCACGGAAACATGGCTCACTCGAGAGACTCTATCGGAGTCGTTGCAGCCAGCTGGTTTCTCCTCGCATTGCGCCGACAGAAACAAACATCTTTCTGGTAAGAAGAGGGGCGGGGGCGTATGCTTTATGGTTAACGAGACGTGGTGTGGTCATAACAACATACATGAACTCAAGTCCTTCTGTTCACCTGATTTAGAATTCCTCACAATCAAATGTCGACCGCATTATCTACCAAGGGAATTCTCTTTGATTATAATCACAGCCGTATATATTCCCCCCCAAGCAGACACATCGATGGCTCTGAACGAACTTTATTTGACTCTTTGCAAACTGGAATCCATATATCCTGAGGCTGCATTCATTGTAGCTGGGGATTTTAACAAGGCTAATCTGAAAACAAGACTCCATAAATTGTATCAGCATATCGATTGCGCAACCTGGGCTGGTAAAACCTTGGATCATTGCTATTCTAACTTCCGCGATGCATATAAGGCCCTGCCCCGCCCTCCTTTTGGAAAAGCTGACCACGACTCCATTTTGTTGCTCCCTGCCTACCGACAGAAGCTAAAAACAAGAAGCTCCCACGCTGAGGTCTGTTCAATGCTGGTCCGACCAATCTGATTCCATGCTCCAAGACTGCTTCCATCACGTGGACATGGGATATGTTTCGTATTGCATCAGACAACAACATTGACGAATACGCTGATTCGGTGAGCGAGTTCATTAGAACGTGCGTTGAAGATGTTGTTCCCATAGCAACGATTAAAACATTCCCAAACCAGAAACCGTGGATTGATGGCAACATTCACGTGAAACTGAAAGCGCGAACCACTGCTTTTAATCAGGGCAAGGTGACCGGAAACATGACCGAATACAAACAGTGTAGCTATTCCCTCCGCAAGGCAATCAAACAAGCTAAGCGTCAGTATAGTGACAAAGTAGAACGCAATTCAACGGCCCAGACACAAGAGGTATGTGGCAGGGTCTACAGTCAATCACGGATTACAAAAAGAAAACCAGCCCAGTCACGGACCAGGATGCCTTGCTCCCAGGCAGACTAAATAACATTTTTGCCCGCTTTGAGGACAATACAGTGCTTTGAGGACAATACAGTGTCGAGACCCTGGGTCTCGACACCGCCCTGTGCAACTGGGTACTGGACTTCCTGACGGGCCACCTCCAGGTGGTGAGGGTAGGTAACAACATCTCCACCCCGCTGATCCTCAACACTGGGGCCCCACAAGGGTGCGTTCTGAGCCCTCTCCTGTACTCCCTGTTCACCCACGACTGCGTGGCCACGCACGTCTCCAACTCAATCATCAAGTTTGCGGACGACACAACAGTGGTAGGCTTGATTACCAACAACGACGAGATGGCCTACAGGGAGGAGGTGAGGGCCCTCAGAGTGTGGTGTCAGGAAAATAACCTCACACTCAACGTCAACAAAACTAAGGAGATGATTGTGGACTTCAGGAAACAGCAGAGGGAACACCCCCCTATCCACATCGATGGAACAGTAGTGGAGAGGGTAGCAAGTTTTAAGTTCCTCGGCGTACACATCAGAGACAAACTGAATTGGTCCACCCACACAGACAGCATCGTGAAGAAGGCGCAGCAGCGCCTCTTCACCCTCAGGAGGCTGAATAAATTTGGCTTGTCACCAAAAGCACTCACAAACTTCTATAGATGCACAATTGAGAGCATCCTGTCGGGCTGTATCACCGCCTGGCAACTGCTCCGCCCACAACCATAAGGCTCTCCAGAGGGTAGTGAGGTCTGCACAACGCATCACCAGGGGCAAACTACCTGCCCTCCAGGACACCTCCACCACCCGATGTCACAGGAAGGCCATAAAGATCATCAAGGACAACAACCACCCGAGCCACTGCCTGTTCACCCCGCTATCATCCAGAAGGCGAGGTCAGTACAGGTGCCTCAAAGCTGGAACCGAGAGACTGAAAAACAGCTTCTATCTCAAGGCCATCAGACTGTTAAACAGCCACCACTAACATTGAGTGGCTGCTGCCAACACACTGACTCAACTCCAGCCACTTTAATAATGGGAATTGGGAATAATGGGATAATAATGGAATAATGGGAATTGATGGGGATTGATGTAAAATATATCACTAGCCACTTTAAACAATGCTACTTAATATAATGTTTACATACCCTACATTATTTATCTCATATGTATACGTATATGGCTTTATTTGACTCTTCTACTGCATCTTCATGTAATACATGTATCACTAGCCACATTAAACTATGCCACTTTGTTTACATACTCATCCCACCTTCTCCTCCCTCCTGAATCCTCCGCCACCTCCCCCCCCCTCCTCCCTCTCTGCAGATGACTTCGTCAACCATTTTGAAAAGAAGGTCGACGACATCCGATCCTCGTTTGCTAAGTCAAACGACACCGCTGGTTCTGCTCACACTGCCCTACCCTGTGCTCTGACCTCTTTCTCCCCTCTCTCTCCAGATGAAATCTCGCGTCTTGTGACGGCCGGCCGCCCAACAACCTGCCCGCTTGACCCTATCCCCTCCTCTCTTCTCCAGACCATTTCCGGAGACCTTCTCCCTTACCTCACCTCGCTCATCAACTCATCCCTGACCGTTGGCTACGTCCCTTCCGTCTTCAAGAGAGCGAGAGTTGCACCCCTTCTGAAAAAACCTACACTCGATCCCTCCGATGTCAACAATTACAGACCAGTATCCCTTCTTTCTTTTCTCTCCAAAACTCTTGAACGTGCCGTCCTTGGCCAGCTCTCCCGCTATCTCTCTCTGAATGACCTTCTTGATCCAAATCAGTCAGGTTTCAAGACTAGTCATTCAACTGAGACTGCTCTCCTCTGTATCACGGAGGCGCTCCGCACTGCTAAAGCTAACTCTCTCTCCTCTGCTCTCATCCTTCTAGATCTATCGGCTGCCTTCGATACTGTGAACCATCAGATCCTCCTCTCCACCCTCTCCGAGTTGGGCATCTCCGGCGCGGCCCACGCTTGGATTGCGTCCTACCTGACAGGTCGCTCCTACCAGGTGGCGTGGCGAGAATCTGTCTCCTCACCACGCGCTCTCACCACTGGTGTCCCCCAGGGCTCTGTTCTTGGCCCTCTCCTATTCTCGCTATACACCAAGTCACTTGGCTCTGTCATAACCTCACATGGTCTCTCTTATCATTGCTATGCAGACGACACACAATTAATCTTCTCCTTTCCCCCTTCTGATGACCAGGTGGCGAATCGCATCTCTGCATGTCTGGCAGACATATCAGTGTGGATGACGGATCACCACCTCAAGCTGAACCTCGGCAAGACGGAGCTGCTCTTCCTCCCGGGGAAGGACTGCCCGTTCCATGATCTCGCCATCACGGTCGACAACTCCATTGTGTCCTCCTCCCAGAGCGCCAAGAACCTTGGCGTGATCCTGGACAACACCCTGTCGTTCTCAACTAACATCAAGGCGGTGGCCCGTTCCTGTAGGTTCATGCTCTACAACATCCGCAGAGTACGACCCTGCCTCACACAGGAAGCGGCGCAGGTCCTAATCCAGGCACTTGTCATCTCCCGTCTGGATTACTGCAACTCGCTGTTGGCTGGGCTCCCTGCCTGTGCCATTAAACCCCTTCAACTCATCCAGAACGCCGCAGCCCGTCTGGTGTTCAACCTTCCCAAGTTCTCTCACGTCACCCCGCTCCTCCGTTCTCTCCACTGGCTTCCAGTTGAAGCTCGCATCCGCTACAAGACCATGGTGCTTGCCTACGGAGCTGTGAGGGGAACGGCACCTCAGTACCTCCAGGCTCTGATCAGGCCCTACACCCAAACAAGGGCACTGCGTTCATCCACCTCTGGCCTGCTCGCCTCCCTACCACTGAGGAAGTACAGCTCCCGCTCAGCCCAGTCAAAACTGTTCGCTGCCCTGGCCCCCCCAATGGTGGAACAAACTCCCTCACGACGCCAGGACAGCGGAGTCAATCACCACCTTCCGGAGACACCTGAAACCCCACCTCTTTAAGGAATACCTAGGATAGGTTAAGTAATCCCTCTCACCCCACCCCCCCCCTAAGTTTTAGATGCACTATTGTTAAGTGACTGTCCCACTGGATGTCATAAGGTGAATGCACCAATTTGTAAGTCGCTCTGGATAAGAGCGTCTGCTAAATGACTTAAATGTAAATGTAATGTATATGTATATACTGTACTCGATACCATCTACTGCATCTTGCCTATGCCGCTCTGTACCATCACTCATTCATGTATCTTTATGTACATATTCTTTATCCCTTTACACTTGTGTGTATAAGGTAGTAGTTTTGGAATTGTTAGTTAGATTACTCGTTGGTTATTACTGCATTGTCGGAACTAGAAGCACAAGCATTTCGCTACACTCGCATTAACATCTGCTAACCATGTGTAGGTGACAAATAAAATTTGATTTGAGATTTTGATTTATATATACCTGTCCTGAAAGGCCCCAAGTTTGGCAACACCACTAAGCCAGGGGCACCACCAAGCAAGCGGCACCATGAAGACCAAGGAGCTCTACAGTACAAACAGGTCAGGGACAAAGTTGTGGAGCGGTACTACAAAGGTACCGATCAGGGTTGGGTTCTAAAAAAAAAAATCAGAAACTTTGAACATCCCATGGAGCACCATTAAATCCATGATTAAAAAAAGGAGAGAATATGGCAGCACAACAAACCAGCCAATAGAGGGCGGCCCACCAAAACTCACAGACCAGGCAAGGAGGGCATTAATCAGAGAGGCAACAAAGAGACCAAAGATAGCCCTGAAGGAGCTACAAATCTTCACAGAGGAGATTGGAGTATCTGTCCATACGACCACTTTAAGCCATACACTCCACAGTGCTGGGCTTTACGGAAGAGTGGACAGAAAAAAGCCATTGCTTCAAGAAAAAAATAAGTAAACACGTTTGGTGTTCCCCAAAAGGCATGTGGGAGACTCCCCAAACCTATGGAAGAAGGTACTCTGGTCAAATGAGACAAAAATGTATATTTCTGGCCATCAAGGAAAACGCTATGTCTGGCGTAAACCCAACACCTCACATCACCCCGAGAACAGCATCCCCACAGTGAAGCATGGTGGTGGCAGCATCATGCTGTGGGGATGTTCTTCATCGGCAGGGACTGGAAAACTGGTCAGAATTGAAGGAATGATGGATGGTGCTAAATACAGGGAAATTCTTGAGGAAACCTGTTTCAGTCTTCCAGAGATTTGAGACTGGGACAGAGGTTCACCTTCCAGCAGGACAATGGTCCTATGGATACTGCAAAAGCAACACTTGAGTGGTTTAACATTTAAATTACTTGGAATGGCCTAGTCAAAGCTTATAGAGACATACCCCAAGAGAGACTTATAGCTGTAATTGCTGCAAAAGGTGGCTCTACAAAGTATTGACTTTGCGGGGGCTAGTTATGCACGCTCAAGTTCTTTTGATTTTTTTCCTTATTTGTTGTTTGTTTCACAAATAAAATAGTTTTTTTTGCATCTTCAAAGTGGTAGGGATGTTGTGTAAATCAAATGATACAAACCTCCTCCAAAAATATGTTTTAATTCCAGGTTTTAAGGCAACAAAATTTGAGAAATCTCGAGGGGAGTGAATACTTTCGCAAGCCACTGTATACTGTATTTTATACCACCTATTGCGTCTTGCCTATGCCGCTCGGTCATTGGTCATCACTCATCCATACATTTATATGTACTTATTCTATCACTTTAGATTTGTGTGTATTAGGTAGTTCTTGTGGAGTTGTTAGATTACTTGTTAGATACTACTGCACTGTCAGAACTAGAAGCACAAGCACTTAGCTACACTCACATTAACATCTACAAACCATGTGTATGTGACCAATAAAAGTGTATTTTAGTTGGGGAAAAATGTATAACATTTGTAGAAGATGTATGAAACATAAAACACAAATATATCTTGATTAGATAAGCATTCAATCCATCTGAGTCAAAACATGTTAGAATGACATTTGGCAGTGATTACAGCTGTGAGACTTTCTGGGTAAGTCAACGATTTAAGTCAAATCTGTAACTTCACCACTCAGGAACATTCACTGTCTTCTTAGTAAGCAACTTCAGTATAGATTTGGCCTTGTGTTTAGGTTATATTCCCGCTGACAGGTGATTCATCTCCCAGTGTCTAGTGGAAAGTAGGTTTTCTAGGATTTTGCCTGTGCTTTCATAGCTCCATTCTGTTGATTTTTTTATCCTGGAAAACTCTCCAGTCCGTAACGATTATAAGCATATCCATAACATGATGCAGCCACCACTATGCTTGAAAATATGGAGAGTGGTACTCAGTAATGTGTTCTATTGGATTTGCCCAAAACATAACACTTTACTTTATTGTTTTTTTTGTAAACAGGATGCATGCTTTGGAACACTTTTTTGTCCTTTACAAGCTTCCTTATTTTCACTCTGTCAATTAGGTTAGTATTGTGGAGTAATTACAATGTTGTTGGTCCATCCTCAGTTTTCTCCTATCACAGCCATTCAACACTGTAACTGTTTTAACCAAGGACCCTAGGACTAAACACCTGCCTCTGCAACTGGATCCTGTACTTACTGACGGACCACCCCCAGGTGGTAAAGGTAGGGAAAAATAAATCCGCCATGCTGATCCTCAATACGGGGACCCCTCAGGGGTGTGTGCTCAGTCCCCTCCTGTACTCCCTGTTCACTCATGACTGCATGGCCAGGCATGACTCCAACACCAAATACACCAAATTGACCAAATACTTATTTTCCACCATAATTTGCAAATAAATTCATTAAAAATCCTACAATGTGATTTTCTGTTTTTTTTCTTCTCATTTTATCTGTCATAGTTGAAGTGTACCTATGATGAAAATTACAGGCCTTTCTCATCTTTTTAAGTCGGAGAACTTGCACAATTGGTGGCTGACTAAATATTTTTTTGCCCCACTGTATTAACAGCTTCTAGCCCCAATTTGTAAGACTACTGAACAGCTAATCAAAGGGCTACCCATACCCCTCTTTTACGCTGCTGAATTGCTATTGACTCAAGACATTTCAGCTTTTCATTTTTAAGTAATTTCTAAAGCATGATTCCACTTTGACATTACAGGGTATTGTGTGCAGGCCAGTGACAAACAAATCTTGATTTCATCCATTTCAAATTGAGGCTGTAACACAACAAAATGTGGAAAAAGTCAATGGGTGTGAATACATTCTGAAGGCACTTTACCTATTGTATTAACACCCTTCCTTCCTGACTATTCACAATACAGCACCTCCGTTACAGTCATATTATTTCAACTTAAAAGGGCAACACACACATAATCTACAGAAGGCACCACACTCCATAATTAAAAGGGCAACACACTCCATAATCTGATGCCTGCAGTTATGGCAAAATACTCAATTTGCCTAGGAGGTTGCGTTGCCATTCCATTAGGAAGAAAAATCCCTGACTGGGTATAGCAGCCTTGCAACTGTTTTTCAAGTGGGCTTTCCATCTCCCACACAGATGAGGCTATTCCTGCTTCTAACCCCCCTCATCATCTAACCTGTGATGAGTGTTTGATGTCTAGCGACTCAGTGGGTGGAAATGCTTTCTTAACCTAGAGTTCACTGTCTGTGGTGAATCTCCGCTCAGTCCGACATCTCTTTGATCAAGGCACTAAATTGCTCCAACTAAATAGTTGACCCTCATAAATCCTTCCTTTTTTCAGGTGATCTGTGTGGACAGAGTTTTGGCCTGGTCTGGCTAAGGGGCAGGGTGGTGACGCTAATAAATAATATGGTAAATAGTGATGGGTTTATTCCCCAAACACTCCCATCTGTCAGGGCAAAATGGAGGAAGATAAATACTGGGGAAGAGACAGAGGGAAAAAGGTTAGAGGTAGATAGGGAGAGAGACATACTCTTTCTGTCATTGATTTCTGACACACACACACACACACACACACACACACACACACACACACACACACACACACACACACACACACACACACACACACACACACACACACACACACACACACACACACACACACACACACACACACACACACACACACACACACACACACACACACACACACACACACACACACACACACACCCTAGCGAGATGTGAGACAACTGAGTTTCCATGTTGACCTGTGTGTTTCTCACCTGTCAGTCTTCTGAGACAGAAGGTACATACAGGGGCCAGGGGATGTGTCACACTGACAGATCTGTGGCCCCTAGCACTGTGGCCCCTGGCAGAGTCACTGGTGGTGTTGCTGTTGTTTTTGTCGCATAACGACAATGTGACAGGAGGAAACGATAGTACGGAGAGGGAAATTCATATGGACGTACTGAAATGCCCTCCTATGAATAAAGAGACCCTTTGATTGGTGATGTTGTTTAAAACTGATCATTTTTTTGTTGTCTCTTTTCTCTCTTGTAACTTTAAAGGCCCAAAGCAGCTGTTCTTATATAAATATGAAATGACTTTATCCTTACTTCTGGGTAACAATAAAGCACCTTATTATAATAATGTAATCTCCATTAAAATGTCAAAAAAATAGCAGTGAAAAAACACAGGGCCTTTTAAATGCAACAAATTGCTGTCAAACAAGATCATTTCTCGTAAACTCATGAATCTTGAAAAAAGTCTCCCTTCCATGCCCTTCTGCCACTGCGAGCGCCGCAGTGCATGGCTGAGCTCTTCGCATGCTGTCCACTGGCACCGAGTGGTGAGTTTGAAACGAATACCGCCAGTAGTAGGTTACATGGATTTGTAGCATGTGTTGTCTCACAGTTAGGGACAGAGATGGAGGGCAACTGCAGTTTGACTGTCATCAGTAGCAGAAAACATTCAAATCAAGTAAAGGCTAGTTAGCTTGATTTGACAGCGTAGCCTCTTAGCTAGTTAGCTGATTCTGGATCTAGCCTACAGTAGAGATGATCAGATGATATAACCCACCCCAATTGTCATTCTAGCAAAGATACTAACCTAATTCCCTTTCATATTTGGTTCTGGCATGTTTAGCCTATAATGTGTGATGACTGAGTGTGTTTTTGTAGAGAAGTTAAAACAAATAATGGAGAATTTGTCTACAGGAGCAGTAGAAATGTATACATGGAATTAAAGGGAGGCTGAACTTCCCGATTTAGCCTCGGTTTCAAGTCTACTCTTCAGGAAATGCGACTGAGAATGAAATTTGGGTCTTGGGGGCGTGCCTTGATATGGGTGTGTCTTATGCATTTGTGTGTGTGTGTGGGTTCGAACGTGTGAAGCGTTTGTACCTTCACTGTGCCACAACAGTACACAGTTACAGTCATTCACCCTTCTAGATAACTTGAAACAGTTTAACCAGGTCTTGTATTTGAAAGTAGTCTAGACTAGCTCAGTTGTTTTCAGCCAACTGGTGTACTACTGTGGCAAAGTCGGTTTGAATATGGATAGCCTCTCTCTGGAACCATCACTAAATTACACAATGTAAATGTAAACATGTAAATATTTTCATTTAGTTGTCTCATTAAATGCTTTGCATAATTGTATATGAATTTTTACAATTATAGTTGATTTGATGTTTTTAAGTCATTGAAATTTGGAGCTATTAACATTGACATTTTTTTGTCCACTATACAGTACATTGTCTAACTTACTGATGGCTCCTAACTAGCCTCATAGGGTTATCAAATGTCAAACCGAATTCACCATAGCCATTATTATCAGGTCACATGCAGATGTGCTCCATGAACTGATGAATACTTGGTTGCTGCCAGCTGTGAGCATGTGGGCAGGGTTGTAATATCCAATCTAAAAAATGTTCAGGTACCCTTCATTCAGTGACCTACAGTACCAGTCAAAAGATTGGACACACCTACTCATTCCAGGGTTTTTCTTTATTTTTCCCATTTTCTACATTGTACAATAATAGTGAATACGTCAAAAAATATGAAAAAACACACATGTACTGTAGTAACCAAAAAAAGTGTTAAACAAATCAAAATATATTTTATATTTGAGATTCTTCAAAGTAGCCACTCTTTGCCTTGATGACAGCTTTGCACACTCTTGACATTCCCTCAACCAGCTTCACGAGGTAGTCACCTGAAATGCATTTCAATTAACAGGTGTGCCTTGTTAAAAGTACATTTGTGGAATTTGCTTTTGAGCCAATCGGTTGTATTGTGACAAGGTAGGGGTGGTAGACAGAAGATAGCCCTATTTGGTAAAAGACCAAGTCCATATTATGGCAAGAACGGCTCAAATAAGCGAAGACAAATTACATTACTTTAAGACATGAAGGTCAGTCAACCTGGAACACTTCAAGAACTTTGAACGTTTCATTGTGCAGTTTCATCGTGCAAAAACAGAGTTTTTTTCTGCTGCAGAGGATAAGTTCATTAGAGTTACCAGCCTCAGAAATAGCTAAATAAATGCTTCACAGAGTTCAAGTAACAGACACATTTCAACATCAACAGATGATCTCCATATATGTGGTTCCCATCGTGTAGCATGGAGGAGGAAGTGTGATGGTGTGGGGGTGCTTTGCTGGTGACACTATGTGATTTATTTAGAATTCAGGGCACGCATGGTTACCGCAGCATTCTTAAGCAATATACTTTCCCATCTGGTTAGTGCTTAATGGGACTATAATTATTTTTTCAACAGGACCCAACACACCTCCAGGCTGTTTAAGGGCTATTTGACCAAGAAGGAGAGTGATGGAGTGCTGCATCAGATGACCTGGCTTCCACAATCACCCAACCTCAACCCAATTGAGATGGTTTGGGATGAGTTGGACCTCAGAGTGAAGGACAAGCGGCCAAAAAGTGCTCAGGATATGTGGGAACTCCTTCAAGAGTGCTGGAAAAGCATTCCTCATGAAGCTGGTTGAGAGAATGCCAAAAGTGTGAAAAGCTGTCATCAAGGCAAAGGGTGGCTACTTTGAAGAATCTAAAATCAAAAATATATTTTTTGGTTATTACATGATTCAATATGTGTTATTTAATAGTTTTGATGTCTTCACTATTATTCTACAATGTAGAAAATAGTACAAATGAAGAAAAACCCTTGAATGAGTAGGGGTGTCCAAACGTTTGACTGGTACTGTACCATTTCCCCCTAATTATTTTTCAAATCTGAGTTTTCGATGAGATTGACTTTCTGACCAAAATCATCCTATTTACAATTTGTAGCACATTTTGACACTAGAATAAATGTTTCTGACTGATATCGATGCCACAGGCCATTTTCTAACAGATAAGTGGTTTGTTGCCTTCAGTTGCTCTTTCAGGTCGATTTTTCTCTCTCACACCAAAGGCCTGTGCACTGCCCTGCTGATCTATGTGTGTTTGTGTTCCTGTCTAGCTGTTAGTGAGCCCTTCCCTGAGGTAGTGCTGTTTAAAATAATTGCTGTTTAAAGAGAGCCTCAGAGGAGGTATTAAACACAGAAATGCACAATTTACCATCACACACAGGTCGCATGGATGTTTACATGGATAGCGTTCCAATTAAAGTTAGCATTCACACGACGTCACACAGGCATCTTTCTATCTGCTTGTCTGGTGTTGCTTACATCTGGCGCAGTATCATTCACAGGTCATTTAGCTTGCATATGGGAGAACAACCTTACACTGCCCCAATCACCAGTCTCACGGTACGAATTACAGTTGACATTTGTTCACTTCGTGCTTTTGAAATGCCCAGTTTGTTAGTCAGTTCTTATGTTTACATGTAACAAATACAGAATACAGAGCCTCCATACATTCAGTAGTCCAACTCTGTCCACTCAGAGTGAACTGACAGAACATATGTCCTCATGATGTCATATTTACACTTCTAAGTTCGCACACCGCTGTGCTGTGAGATCGTAGAGGTGCCTCTTCTCTCTCTGGAATGAAAACAAAGCACAGACGGGGAGAGAGAGATGTTTTCGGAGCTCTCAATGTTACAAGGGTTAATGTCACACTAAATAAATGCCTGAGACAAGTCATCACGGATGGCGAGAAAACGCTTGCCATCCCTCCTCTCATTAGGGGGGGGTGGACTCCGCAAGGCGATTCATTGCAATCTGTCCTTCAGCACGCACACGCCAGGCCGCAACGATAACGGAGGAAAATGCAGAATGTCAAAAGAATATGAACTGGAAAAATTAAACAGTGAGGTTGAAATAGAACCTCAATCATATAGAGACACACGCATACACATGTACACACACACACACACACACACACACACACACACACACACACACACACACACACACACACACACACACACACACACACACACACACACACACACACACACACACACACACACACACACACACACACACACACACACACACACACACCACAGATTGACAGGAAATTAGAAGCATTAAATAACGCTGACCAACATTCAGCCATTTGGAAAATCCGATTTGGTTGCAATACACAATTAGTATAGAAATTGACTTTTTCAAAGTGAGCTTTTGATAACAGATGTTGTCTTGGCATGCAGTGTACCTCTGTACACTTCCCTGTGCAACAGCTTGTTTCATTTGTTGCCACAGCCATATATTAGTAGGGCCCTGAAGCTCCCCGATCTGCTGCTGCGCACTACACATCCACTGTTCTGGGATACCAGGCTGTGGAGCTGTAGGTGTGTGTGTGTATTATGGTGTCTTGGGAGGGCTCGTCCTATTACACTGTGACTTCATCAAAGCCTCGCTCCCAGGCAACCCTGTCGCCTGGCAACACTCACATAATTCACAGAGGAGACATCAACAATGAGAGGAAGAAGAGAAGAAGAAGAGGAAGAAAGGATACTCCTCTGCCAGAAGTCTTCCACTTTCTGTCCATCTCCCTCCATCCTTATTCTCTCCCCCACTTTTAAATGAATTGGTTAGAAAAATTTGAGTAGAAACAGTTGTGTGTGAAACGTTGGTGGCATTCTTTTGAGAAACGACTGCCTATTATACCAGGCTAACAGGGAAACTGCAACCGATCCAAAAACAGGTTGATAAGTTCTTCATCGTTGTTTTGTTGCTGGCGCTCACACGCAGATTTAATATTACCACTCTGCCAATTGGCAGGCTGAGGCGTCTACCAAAAACCAGCTAGTGGACCTCATGTGGTCGCCTGTCGGAGTGCCGTTCAAAGCGGGTGCACCGTGATCCAAAGCGGAATGTGGCTCCATTTCAGAGTCGTTACACCATGAGCAGAAATTACCCACTGGTGCCTGGTTACCGTAGTTACAGCGAGGTAATCAACAGCCCATTAGCACTCCATACTGAGCCCTGACACACAACCCTCCCTCCCTTTTTTCATTTTCTCCATTTCTTTCTATCCACTTCGCGTACACACACACACCCACACGCACGCACCCACACACACACACACACCCACACGCACCCACACGCACACACGCGCACACGCACATGCACACACACACGCACGCACACGCACGTACCCCCCCCCACACATACAAAGTACTTACTATAGAATTTTGTAGTAAACTGTAGTATACTGTAGAATACACACTGTAGTAACCCTCAATCATGTATAGTACTTACTATAGAATTTTGTAGTAAACTGTAGTATACTGTAGAATACACACTGTAGTAACCCTCAATCATATATAGTACTTACTATAGAATTTTTGTAGGATACTACAGACCGCAAAAACACTACAGTAAATACTACAGTAATGTCCGCAAAAACACTACAATCCGGAAAAACACTACAGTAATTACTATAGTATATAGTACCATATTTAATTTGCATGTACCCTGCCCATTCCCCTCCCCCATATCCCAATTTGTGCAACCCATAAGTGATAAACCTACATGCCAAGTATAGACCATATATTGTACAGATTATAGAAAAGAGGGGAATCTCTGAACAATCTGGCAGACCTCAGTCCTTCCTACAGGTTATGGAAAATATGCTCTCTGTTCAGACCTCTCTTTCCTCCCACTGCACTAATCCTTTCCTCTTGCAACCTTTGATCCTCTTTGATTTCTCCCTCTCCCTCTGCAGCCTAAATGACTTGTTGCCATTTACAACCACATGGTAGGTGTACTCTCAGCTTCTTCTTAATGATGCTCCATTCTCTCTGTCCTTACCCTCTCTACCTCCGCCCCCTGTAAAAAACCCCAATTGCTATTGTGTTAGATCTAAAGCTAATGAGGCATCGTGATCCCATTTTACAGGATCTTTGGTAGAGGACACTAAGAGCTACATGTAACTGCCAAACTAAAGGAAACACGAGGGATACAAAGTATATTAAAAGCAGGTGCTTCCACACAGGTGTGGTTCTTGAATTAATGAAGCAATTAACATCCCGTCATGCTTAGGGCCATGTATAAATATGGCCACTTGCCCATTATTTTGGCTACCATGGCTAGGATAAGAGACATCAGTGACTTTGAAAGAGGGGTCTCAAAGGAGCATAGGGTGTGTGTGTGTGTGTGTGTGTGTGTGTGTGTGTGTGTGTGTGTGTGTGTGTGTGTGTGTGTGTGTGTGTGTGTGTGTGTGTGTGTGTGTGTGTGTGTGTGTGTGTGTGTGTGTGTGTGTGTGTGTGCGTGCGGGTGTGCGTGCGTGCGTCAGTCACCAGATCTCAACGCAATTGAATGCTTATGGGAGATTCTGGAACGGCGCCTGAGACAGTGTTTTCCACCACCATCAACAGAACACCAAATGATGGTATTTCTCATCACTGAATGGGGTTGTATCTCTCCAATAGAGTTCCAGACACTTGTAGAGTCTATGTCAATGCGCATTAAAGCGGTTCTGGTGGCTCATGGTGGCCCAACACCCTATTAAGTCATTTTATGTTGGTGTTTCCTTTATTTTGGCAGTTACCTGCACTTCCCTCTGTGGAGATACTGTACAGTGCATGGTGGTTAGTGTGTGGTGAAAACAGACCTGAGCTTTTGAATGAGCCTGCCTGAATGGCCAGAAGATGGGTGGGCTTTGCACTTTTGGGACTGTTCCATTGGTTCCATTGTGCCAAGCAAGCTCAATGAAGTAGCAGCTAATGTATTTGTTCATTTGTTTGATTTGTGTTTAGCTAGTCGGTGCCCTTGTTCATCTGATGCAAAGAAGCCATTTCATACAATGACCAGACAGACTAAGCTATTCTAACAAAAGACAGTCCTCCATTGCCGCCGTTCCGTTTCCCTCCATTTTGTGTCACTCTCTCCCTCATTCCTTCCTTCTTATTTGTCTCAGTGGCCACTGACTAGGGAGGAAAATAATTACCTATTGCTCTCTAAAACCTCCTCTCCCTCGCACAGACGTCACATAAACATTGGCGTTGTGTCAAAACGCCTGCGTTCCAATTTCACAGTAGTTTCGATCTGGTGGACGTCAGTGGCAGCCAAAAGACAATTACGTTGTTAGGCAGAATGCATGTTGAGCTGGGGCTTGAGGATATAAACTACGCACGCACGCACACACACACACACACACACACACACACACACACACACACACACACACACACACACACACACACACACACACACACACACACACACACACACACACACACACACACACACACACACACACACACACACACACACACACACACACACACACACACACACACACACACAAAGGGTGATTGGGTTTGTCTGAGGGATGAAGTCATTCGCATTATGGCTAGGGTAGTGTTATCAACCGACATGTGCCATCCCTTTCTATTCTTTCCCTCTAATACCTCTGCTCTGTGTGCATTTGGACAGATATGGCCAGTGGAATGCATTGCAGGCTCTCTTTGTAAGCGTGCTATGGCTACTGTCAAGAAGTCTGATGCTTTATGACACATATGGGTAGTGTGTTCACCCCCTAATCGCGAAATCGAAAAGAGTCGCTGGTTCATGCCCCAGCTTGAACGTTCCTCTCCAGTCGCAGCACTATTGTGGAAGGTTGATAGCATCCGAGCTGCATCCAACATGCATCACCCAATGTTAATATCCCCACAACGAAATCATTTAGTCAGTCTATCTTCTCCTTTAAATCCTCATCTGACAAAGTCAAAGACTTGATTTACCCTAAGACATTACCAGGAAATGTGCATTCAAGATTCCAAATCTTTCCAGTATTTGGGTGTTTCCTCCAGGTGCTATGAACAGTTGTAAAAACAATTGGCAGTGTTATCTGAGTGCAGGTAGCTGTGGGGAACTGGGGGTAGGTCGGTTCACCGCACTGCTACTTCTCTCAGAGTCAGAAATGTCCCACGGTGGGTATCCATGCGTGCCGTGCCCTCTACCGATAGCTTGATGGGAGCCGGTAGTGGCAGGGCTGACATCCGGGAGGTTGTTATGTGGTGGAATTTCCTCGAGGAAGGGGGAGCAAGGAAAGCGGGAGTCCACACTTAAAAAGAGGTTGCATAAGAGCTTACTTCATTCGTCATCTTTCTTTAGTATTTTCACAGCACCAAGGATAGTTTACACAGACATTTCAGCTTTGCAGCCTTCTTCAGCGTGTATGGGATTGGGGGGGGGGGGGGGGGGAGCAGAGAGCGGGGGAGAGGATAGAGGGGGAAGAAGAGAGGAGTAGAGATGGGAAAGAGAGAGAGAGAATGAAAGAGAGAGAGAGAATGAAAGAGAGAGAGAAAGAGGGAGAGAGAGAGAGAGAGAGAGAGAGAGGAGAGAGGTTGGTTGATTTGGGCGGTGGGTGATTGGCGGGTCCTGACATGGAGGAATGAGCTGGGGGGTTTGGGGGTTTGCCGCTCCATCTTCTCCCTGTCAGTCAATCTACATTACTGACCAGACCACTGGGGCCCTGCTAACGAGAACCCCACCCACCCCCCCAGGCTAAAACAGAGCAGTACCTAGTTGTTTTGCTCGACTCTTAGGCAGGCCTGAAATCTGACAGCCACATACTGTAAGACTATGAACGTGACCGACACTGCCAAATAGCAATGCCACCAACCAGCAATTAAGTCCCAGCGTGTCCAAGCGTGATATGAGGGGCTGGTATTTAAGGAGCTTGTCAGAAAAGAGCTGTTCCATTTAACAATTGAATGAGCAGCCCACTTCCAAAATCATCACCTCCCTGTGTGGACAATATCTGTCTTATTCGGCATACAAGAAAACACATTATCATCAACATCAGACCAGGGTGCTCTGACAAAAGAATGGTTGTGTCTCATCTCAGTAGCTACCAGGTCGACAAGGCGGTCATGTCTAAGTCTTGGTATGAACGACCTCCACGAAGAACATGTGTAATTGACTACATTACATTTAACTCAGGGTGTAAAATACAGAAAGGGTCGGACCCAGAGCGCTAGGTTGTGTTTTGTGCAACGCCGACTCTAGCCTTTTGGGGACCCCTACATGAGTATTTCCTGCAAGTCTACACATTTTGCCAAGAGTTATGCCATGTTAACTAACCTGTCCTGGATGTAGAATGAGAGGTGCCATCATGGGTGACAGAAGTCTACACAACAACACAGGGTTCTCCCACAACTGCATCAGAGGCAGTCACCAGTTTTCATGTCATGCTGTGTACATCTGAGCTCCACTCCAGGTCTTACACACACACACGCACGCACGCACGCACGCACGCACGCACGCACGCACGCACGCACGCACGCACGCACGCACACACACACACACACACACACACACACACACACACACACACACACACACACGTATTGTCTTTAACCACCTATCTCCACGGTCAGTTGTCTTGTCTTAGCCATTTAGCCACTTAGCCACAAAGGTGTGTTGTATCAATCCATAACACAGCACACCGACTAACTCAGCTTTTCCCCCTCCACCTCTACCTCAAATCCCTGTTCTATTCACCTGCTAGCTGCCCCTGAGGTAACCTTATTTTCAGGATTTTTTTTAGGAGAGCCCGAGCTGTGATAATATATGGTTGCTAACCAGTAGCCGCCAACCACAGCAGTGTACTGTATACACCCAGGCCAGCACCACTCACTCAGGCAGAAGGAAGAACACGTTCAGCCCTGTGCCTCGCCTTTCTCCACCAATTAGGATCAACGGGGAAGCTGGGGAGAGGGAGGGAGGTTGGGGGAGAGAGAGAGAGGCCATAGAGGAGCTTTCAGAGAGAGGGGTAATGGATTTCCTGTGCTATTCCTTGTCTTTTCTGAAATACACACACGCACGCACACACACACCAACCCTCCAGCTGCGCTTCTGAGTAACATTCCCTACTCGTCATCCCATCACAGCAACAACGTGTGTCGTGGGGTGTGTGTGAAACGCTCGCTACCTTATCAAGGCATGTAAACATGAGTGTCTCCACATGCACACAAACACTTCAAAGTGTCTCCTCTGTGTGTTGCCTTCCTGTTCTAATTCTCCATTCTCCATCTTTGAACGATCCCTTTGAACATTCTTCCCCTTTCTGCATCTCTTCTCCGCGTCTTCCCTCTCATTGTTTTGGGGCCTCCCCGGCGCATTCATTTCTCACGTTGTCTACAACAGCCTTTTGACTCTTTCCTGCGCATGCTAGTACTACAGGTTGGGTCACGGTTGTTTGTTGTGTGTTTATTACGTTATGTTAAATGTACTGCCTTTGCATCCGCGAATCACTTAGCAAACAGAGCGTGGTCTTTCACATCAATATTTTAGAACCCACTTCATTTGGATAGTCCTACGAGTCCTACGATGCTCAAACTATTTTAAGTTTCTTTATGATGTTTCCTAAAGCATGACATCAACAGACACCCAGCAACTTACTTTCTCTGCTGAGCAATTCTCTAGCTAGCATAACTTCTGGTGCCTTCTGTATTCTGGGGAGTCACGTCTGGGGCACTCACATCCAGCACGCTTCCTCCTTAGTGAGGCTCAGGGCATCTCTCTGTCCCCCGCTTGTCTAGAGCAGTGGATAAGAGCTCCATGCTCCCACAGACATGCAGATCAGACATGCTGTCAGGTAGAGTGTAGTTCTTTAGAATAGGAGGCATAGACAGACAGAGAGAGACAGGAGCAATGGAAGAGCTTTCAGAGAGAGATGGGTAATGGATTTCCTGTGTTCTTCCTTGTCCTTTCTGAATTACATCCTTTCTTCGCTTCCTCAGCAGTCTGTTTTGAAAGCCGTGGACTTAGAAGTCATACATTAAAAGGTACAATATGCAGAAATTTCTCAACCATTTCCTGGTTGCTAAAATTGTAATGGTTCGGCCAATTTAAGTTTGTGACAAAACAATAAATGTTAGTGTGGACCATTTAAACCGTTGTGAAATATCTTTTCAATAACCAAACATATTGTATTTTCAGCTGTTTGAAGCTGGTGTACAAAACCAAAAGTAAAAAGAGCAAAAACGAAAGCATAAAAATATCGCACATAGAACAGATCTACCGCTTCTTAGACTTGCTTTCAATGAGAATGACAGATCTATAACTTACATTTCTACTTGAATTTGGTGCGGTCACCCAAAAAGTTACATATTGCAGCTTTAAGTTATTCTTTCTAGTTTAGAGTTTAGACTTCATCGCTGTTAATATGACTACTTTTGTTCAATTTTGTATTTTTTATTTATATATTTTTTACAAGGGGGGATTTTGATTAATCCTGACATGTATGTTTCTGGGAGAGACTGGAATTGCCTTTTTGACATTTGAACAAACCGTATTGAATAATCTATGCTGAGATCCTTTTCCACAAGAGCTCGAAATCGCAGTCGCCCGCAGTGACATATGATAATGACTTTCCTCTTCACCATGCCCTTAAACTGACTGTATACATCTCTGTCACGACATGATAAAGCCTCAATGGCTTTTTATGGTGATCGATTTTTTTATCCAATGATTTTTTTACTGAAAAATGACTGCATCCTTCCGCCTCCCCCCCTCTTCAAGGTAAATTGGATCTTATTATCAGCAATAAAGTCTGCGAGATATTTTTTGCAACATTCCGATGGAGGGGGTGCAAGGCAGTATATACATTTTCCGTTGACACTAAAGACAGCAATTTTGAACTCTTTAATCATTAACATTTAAATGCTCGGATTGATTGTCTGAAAGGCAAATTTAACACACAAGTGATTCATCCTGTCTCCAGTTGTTGTCCATTAAGTAGCCGTCACTGATTGATCGCCAATGTTATCTGGACGTCTCCTCACAGACACCTTTCCAATTACAGCTTTTAGAATGACTGTCATCCACCATCAACAGTGTGATGGCTTCATCCAGTGGCGGATGAGGGAGGATGATCATTTTTTATGAGCATGGCCTTATTTCTACAATAAACACATATATAAAACGCAAAATGTAAAGTGTTGGTCGCATGTTTCATGAGCTGAAATAAAAGATACCAGAAATGTTCCATACGCACAAAAAGCTTATTTCTCTCAAATGTTGTGGCCAATTTTTTTACATACCTGTTAGTGAGCGAAATCCATCTACCTGACCGGTGTGGCATATCAAAAAGCTGATTAAACAGCATGATCATTACACAGGTGCACCTTGTGCTGGGGACAATAAAAAGCCACTCTAAAATGTGCAGTTTTGTCACACAGCACAATGCCACAGATGTCTCAAGTTTTGAGGTGGACAATCCTGCTGACTGCAGGAATTTGAATGCCCAGAGATACCGTGATGAAATCCTGAGGCCTGTTGTTGTACTATTCATCTGCCACCATCACCTCATGTTTCAGCATGATAATGCACGGACCCATGTAGCAAGGATCTGTACACAAGTCCTGGAAGTTGAAATTCTCCCAGTTCTTCCTTGACCTGCATACTCACCAGACATGTCACCCATTGAGCATGTTTGGGATGCTCTGGATCAAGGTGTACGACAGCGTGTTCCAGTTCCCGCCAATATCCAGCAACTTTGCACAGCCATTGCAGAGGGGTGGGACAATACTCCACAGGCAGATGCATATCTGTATTCCCAGTCATGTGAAATCCATAGATTTGGGCTCAATGAATTTATTTAAATTGAATTGTAACACAGTAAAATCTTTGAAATTGTTGCATGTTGCATTTATATTTTTATTCAGTATATTACAGCATATTGGATGACTGTCATTCATATTCCATTCACCCAGATCAATCGATAGGTGTAGGCTACTACATGATACTCAATTTTCCCTATACAAATCATGAGGTTGCTACAACCTAGCCGACGAAGGAAAGTTTACATGTTACAGTGCATTCGGAAAATATTCCGTCCCCTTCTATTTTTCCACATTTTGCAACGTTACAGCCTTATTCTAAAATGGATCATTATACATTATTTTATCATCAATCTACACACAATATCCCATAATGATAAAAATAAACTGATATATCACATTTACATAAGTATTCAGACCCTTTACTCAGTACTTGGTTGAAGCACCTTTGGCAGCGATTACAGCCTCGAGTCTTCTTGTGTATAATAATGCTACGAGCTTGGCACACCTGTATTTGGGGAGTTTCTTCCATTTTCCTTTGCAGATCCTCTCAAGCTCTGTCAGGTTAGATGGGGACCGTAGTTGCACAACTATTTTCAGGTCTTTCCAGATATGTTTGATCAGGGCCACTCAAGGACATTCTGAGACTTTTTCTGTAGCCACACCTGTATTGTCTTGGCTTAGAGTTGTTGTCCTGTTGGAAGGTGAACCTTTGCCCCAGTTTGAGGTCCTGAGCACTCTGGAGCACGGTTTCATCAAGGATCTCTGTACTTTATTCTGTTCATCTTTCCCTTGATCCTGAATAGTGCCCCAGACCATTCCGCTGAAAAACATCACCACAGCATGACATCACCGTAGGGATTGTCATGCAGGTGAAAGAGGACCCAAAAGCGACTTGGCGAAAACAGAGTCTTTAATCCAGTAAAGTAAATACAAACAAAAAACACAACTTTCACTCGAAATGACGAGGACAAACTGGAGACTCGATCTTGAACAGCAGGTGAACAGCAGGTTGCCTCGGGAAGGCACTTGAACCAGACAGACTCAGACACCTGCTCACCACGCAGCATCTGAGGAAAACACGACACGACAGGGCGATACACAAACACAGCACGGTGAATTCTAGACAAGGAACCGACAGGACAGGAACGGAACACAAAGGAAGAAATAGGGACTCTAATCAGGGGAAAGGATCGGGAACAGGTGTGGGAAGACTAAATGATTGATTAGGGGAATAGGAACAGCTGGGAGCAGGAACGGAACGATAGAGAGAAGAGAGAGCGAGAGAGTGAGAGAGGGAGGGGGAGAGAGGGATAGAAAGAGGGAAAGAACCTAATAAGACCAGCAGAGGGAAACGAATAGAATGGGAAGCACAGGGACAAGACAAGATAATAAATGACAAAACATGACAGTACCCCCCACTCACCGAGCGCCTCCTGGCGCACTCGAGGAGGAATCCTGGCGGCAACGGAGGAAATCATCAATGAGTGAACGGTCCAGCACGTCCCGAGACGGAACCCAACTCCTCTCCTCAGGACCGTAACCCTCCCAATCCACTAAGTATTGGTGACCCCGTCCCCGAGAACGCATGTCCATGATCTTATGTACCTTGTAAATAGGTGCGCTCTCGACAAGGACGGGAGGGGGGGGGAAGACGAACGGGGTGCGAAGAAAGGGCTTAACACAGGAGACATGGAAGACAGGATGGACGCGACGAAGATGTCGCGGAAGAAGCAGTCGCACAGCGACAGGATTGACGACCTGGGAGACACGGAACGGACCAATGAACCGCGGAGTCAACTTACGAGAAGCTGTCGTAAGAGGAAGGTTGCGAGTGGAAAGCCACACTCTCTGGCCGCAACAATACCTTGGACTCTTAATCCTGCGTTTATTGGCGGCTCTCACAGTCTGTGCCCTGTAACGGCAAAGTGCAGACCTCACCCTCCTCCAGGTGCGCTCACAACGTTGGACAAACGCTTGAGCGGAGGGAACGCTGGACTCGGCAAGCTGGGATGAGAACAGAGGAGGCTGGTAACCCAGACTACTCTGAAACGGAGATAACCCGGTAGCAGACGAAGGAAGCGAATTGTGAGCGTATTCTGCCCAGGGGAGCTGTTCTGCCCAAGACGCAGGGTTTCTGAAAGAAAGGCTGCGTAGTATGCGACCAATCGTCTGATTGGCCCTCTCTGCTTGCCCGTTAGACTGGGGATGAAACCCGGAAGAGAGACTGACGGACGCACCAATCAAACGACAGAACTCCCTCCAAAACTGTGACGTGAATTGCGGGCCTCTGTCTGAAACGGCGTCTAACGGGAGGCCATGAATTCTGAATACATTCTCGATAATGATTTGTGCCGTCTCCTTAGCGGAAGGAAGTTTAGCGAGTGGAATGAAATGTGCCGCCTTAGAGAACCTATCGACAACCGTAAGAATCACAGTCTTCCCCGCAGATAAAGGCAGACCGGTAATGAAGTCTAGGGCGATGTGAGACCATGGTCGAGAAGGAATGGGGAGCGGTCTGAGACGACCGGCAGGAGGAGAGTTACCCGACTTAGTCTGCGCGCAGTCCGAACAAGCAGCCACGAAACGGCGCGTGTCACGCTCCTGAGTCGGCCACCAAAAGCGCTGGCGAATAGACGCAAGAGTGCCTCGAACACCGGGATGACCAGCTAACTTGGCAGAGTGAGCCCACTGAAGAACAGCCAGACGAGTGGAAACAGGAACGAAAAGGAGGTTACTAGGACAAGCGCGCGGCGACGCAGTGTGCGTGAGTGCTTGCTTAACCTGTCTTTCAATTCCCCAGACTGTTAACCCGACAACACGCCCATAAGGAAGAATCCCCTCGGGATCAGTAGAAGCCACAGAAGAACTAAACAGACGGGATAAGGCATCAGGCTTGGTGTTCTTGCTACCCGGACGGTAAGAAATCACAAACTCGAAACGAGCGAAAAACAACGCCCAACGAGCTTGACGGGCATTAAGTCGTTTGGCAGAACGGATGTACTCAAGGTTCTTATGGTCTGTCCAAACGACAAAAGGAACGGTCGCCCCCTCCAACCACTGTCGCCATTCGCCTAGGGCTAAGCGGATGGCGAGCAGTTCACGGTTACCCACATCATAGTTGCGCTCAGATGGCGACAGGCGATGAGAAAAATAAGCGCAAGGATGAACCTTATCGTCAGACTGGAAGCGCTGGGATAGAATGGCTCCCACGCCTACCTCTGAAGCGTCAACCTCGACAATGAATTGTCTAGTGACGTCAGGAGTAACGAGGATAGGAGCGGACGTAAAACGTTCTTTTAGAAGATCAAAAGCTCCCTGGGCGGAACCGGACCACTTAAAACACGTCTTGACAGAAGTAAGAGCTGTGAGAGGGGCAGCAACTTGACCGAAATTACGAATGAAACGCCGATAGAAATTAGCGAAACCTAAAAAGCGCTGCAACTCGACACGTGACCTTGGAACGGGCCAATCACTGACAGCTTGGACCTTAGCGGAATCCATCTGAATGCCTTCAGCGGAAATAACGGAACCGAGAAAAGTAACGGAGGAGACATGAAAAGAGCACTTCTCAGACTTTACGTAGAGACAATTCTCTAAAAGGCGCTGTAGAACACGTCGAACGTGCTGAACATGAATCTCGAGTGACGGAGAAAAAATCAGGATATCGTCAAGATAGACAAAAACAAAGATGTTCAGCATGTCTCTCAGAACATCATTAACTAATGCCTGAAAAACAGCTGGCGCATTGGCGAGACCAAACGGCAGAACCCGGTACTCAAAATGCCCTAACGGAGTGTTAAACGCCGTTTTCCACTCGTCCCCCTCTCTGATGCGCACGAGATGGTAAGCGTTACGAAGGTCCAACTTAGTAAAGCACCTGGCTCCCTGCAGAATCTCGAAGGCTGATGACATAAGGGGAAGCGGATAACGATTCTTAACCGTTATGTCATTCAGCCCTCGATAATCCACGCAGGGGCGCAGAGTACCGTCCTTCTTCTTAACAAAAAGAACCCCGCCCCGGCCGGAGAGGAAGAAGGCACTATGGTACCGGCGTCAAGAGACACAGACAAATAATCCTCGAGAGCCTTACGTTCGGGAGCCGACAGAGAGTATAGTCTACCCCGAGGAGGAGTGGTCCCCGGAAGGAGATCAATACTACAATCATACGACCGGTGAGGAGGAAGGGAGTTGGCTCGGGACCGACTGAAGACCATGCGCAGATCATGATATTCCTCCGGCACTCCTGTCAAATCGCCAGGTTCCTCCTGAGAAGTAGGGACAGAAGAAACGGGAGGGATGGCAGACATTAAACACTTCACATGACAAGAAACGTTCCAGGATAGGATAGAATTACTAGACCAATTAATAGAAGGATTATGACATACTAGCCAGGGATGACCCAAAACAACAGGTGTAAACGGTGAACGAAAAATCAAAAAAGAAATAGTCTCACTGTGGTTACCAGATACTGTGAGGGTTAAAGGTAGTGTCTCAAATCTGATACTGGGAAGATGACTACCATCTAAGGCGAACATGGGCGTAGGCTTCTCTAACTCTCTGAAAGGAATGTCATGTTTCCGAACCCATGCTTCGTCCATGAAACAACCCTCAGCCCCAGAGTCTATCAAGGCACTACATGTAGCACCCGAACCGGTCCAGCGTAGATGGACCGACAAAGTAGTACAGGATCTTGATGGAGAGACTTGAGTAGTTGCGCTCACCTGTAGCCCTCCGCTTACAGATGAGCTCTGGCTTTTACTGGACATGAATTAACAAAATGTCCAGCAACTCCGCAATAGAGGCACAGGCGGTTGGTGATCCTCCGTTCCCTCTCCTTAGTCGAGATGCGAATCCCTCCCAGCTGCATGGGCTCAGACTCTGAGCCAGAGGAGGGAGATGGTTGCGATGCGGAGCAGGGAAACACCGTTGATGCGAGCTCTCTTCCACGAGCCCGGTGACGAAGATCTACCCGTCGTTCTATGCGGATGGCGAGAGCAATCAAAGAGTCCACATCTGAAGGAACCTCCCGGGAGAGAATCTCATCCTTAACCACTGCGTGGAGTCCCTCCAGAAAACGAGCGAGCAGCGCCGGCTCGTTCCACTCACTAGAGGCAGCAAGAGTGCGAAACTCAATAGAATAATCCGTTATGGACCGTTCACCTTGGCATAAGGAAGCCAGGGCCCTAGAAGCCTCCCTACCAAAAACTGAACGGTCAAAAACCCGAATCATCTCCTCTTTAAAGTTCTGGAACTTGTTAGAGCAATCAGCCCTTGCCTCCCAGATAGCTGTGCCCCATTCTCGAGCCCGGCCAGTAAGGAGTGAAATGACGTAAGCAACCCGAGCTCTCTCTCTAGAGTATGTGTTGGGTTGGAGAGAGAACACAATCTCACACTGCGTGAGAAAGGAGCGGCACTCAGTGGGCTGCCCGGAGTAGCAAGGTGGGTTATTAACCCTAGGTTCTGGAGGCTCGGCAGGCCAGGAAGTAACAGGTGGCACGAGACGTAGACTCTGGAACTGTCCAGAGAGGTCGGAAACCTGAGCGGCCAGGTTCTCCACGGCATGGCGAGCAGCAGACAATTCCTGCTCGTGTCTGCCGAGCATGGCTCCTTGGATCTCGACGGCAGTGTAACGAGCGTCTGAAGTCGCTGGGTCCATTCCTTGGTCGGTTCCTTCTGTCATGCAGGTGAAAGAGGACCCAAAAGCGACTTGGCGAAAACAGAGTCTTTAATCCAGTAAAGTAAATACAAACAAAAAACACAACTTTCACTCGAAATGACGAGGACAAACTGGAGACTCGATCTTGAACAGCAGGTGAACAGCAGGTTGCCTCGGGAAGGCACTTGAACCAGACAGACTCAGACACCTGCTCACCACGCAGCATCTGAGGAAAACACGACACGACAGGGCGATACACAAACACAGCACGGTGAATTCTAGACAAGGAACCGACAGGACAGGAACGGAACACAAAGGAAGAAATAGGGACTCTAATCAGGGGAAAGGATCGGGAACAGGTGTGGGAAGACTAAATGATTGATTAGGGGAATAGGAACAGCTGGGAGCAGGAACGGAACGATAGAGAGAAGAGAGAGCGAGAGAGTGAGAGAGGGAGGGGGAGAGAGAGGGATAGAAAGAGGGAAAGAACCTAATAAGACCAGCAGAGGGAAACGAATAGAATGGGAAGCACAGGGACAAGACAAGATAATAAATGACAAAACATGACAGGGATGGTGTCAGGTTTCCTCCAGACGTGATGCTTGGCATTCAGGCCAAAGAGTTCAATCTTGGTTTCATCAGACCAGAAAATCTTATTTCTCATGGTCTGAGAGTCCTTTAGGTGCCTTTTGGCAAAATCCAAGCAGGCTGTCATGTGCATTTTACTGAGGAGTGGCTTCCGTCTGGCCACTCTACCATAAAGACCTGATTGGTGGAGTGCTGCAGAGATGGTTGTCCTTCTGGAAGGTTCTACCAACTCCACAGAGGAACTCTGAAAGTCTGTCAGAGTGACCATCAGGTTTTCGGTCACCTCCCTGACCAAGGCCCTTCTCCCCCAATTGCTCAGTTTGGCCAGGTGGCCAGCTCTAGGAAGAGTCTAGGTAGTTCCAAACTTCTTCCATTTAAGAATGATGGAGGCCACTGTGATCTTGGGGACCTTCAATGCTGCAGATATATTTTGGTACCTATCCCCAGATCTGTACCCCGACACAATCCTGTCTCGGAGCTCTACAGACAATTCCTTTGACCTCATGGGTTGGTTTTCGCTCTGACATGCACCGTCAACTGTGGGAGCTAATATAGACAGGTGTGTGTGTCCAATCAATGGCATTTACCACAGGTGGACTCCAATCTAATTGTAGCAACATCCCAAGGATGATCAATGGTAACAGGATACACCTCATCTCAATTTCAAGTCTCATAGCAAAGGGTCTGAATACTTATGTAAATAAGGTTTGTGTTTTTTAAATATTTTTAATACATTTGTAAACACTTCTGAAAACCTATTGTCGCTTTGTCATTATGGAGTATTGTGTGTAGATTGATGATAAAAATGTATACATTTTAGAATAAGGCTGTAATGAAACAAAATGTGGAAAAAGGGAAGGGGTCTGAATACTTTCCAAATGCGCTGTAGGTGCACAGTTTGAAAGGAGAAATTTGAGTAATCAAGGTGACAGACAGTGACAAATTCAATACCTTCTTGCACACTCTTGCTAGCATCTAGCTGATCTAGTGTGTAGTCATTAGTCCAACATTTTCATACAAGAGTTTCTATTGGACAAATTCAGGTATGTTTATTCCCGATTTGTTCCATTTGCTTCCGTTTCAAAAAAAGAATTCAACAGTATCACAGGAATGAATTCACCCCTGATCACACGCAAACACAGTTCACTTCCATAGGAGCCACATACAGTACAAACAGCAGGAACATGTAGCTCATTGTATAGTTCTTTCTCACATCTATGTACTCTCCTCCTCTCACATTTTCACATCACATCAGCTAAATGTTACCAGACAACAAAAAAAAACGTTCCAATCCAAACCTTTATATCATAACCACTAACCGCTACACACAGCCTACATTGTTGTCACAATATTAGCTAACGACCTTTGTAACGTCATAGTCAATATAGTTACTAGAACAACTCGCGACAATGCAGTACAATCAGCAAGCAGTTTAGCAGTTAAACTGGCGGGCCCTGGTGGCAATACATTTATACAACCAAAGGCTTACCTTGACTTGGAAACGTTCCAGCGTTGGAAAGCCATAACCAGCTAGCTAACATAGCATCCCTCTCTTCTACTTGCCCAAGCCGGGTGTTGAGGAGGTTAAACTAGCTAGCTGCATTCGCTAGCTAAGTGAAAGAGAAAAAAATCTACAAATAAATATGAACTCAGCAAAAAAAGAAAGGTCTCTTTTTCAGGACCCAATCTATCCCCATATTGTTTTTATTTACTTTTCTGCTTTTTTGCACACCAGTATTTCTACTTGCGCATCATCATCTGCTCATCTATCACTCCAGTGTTAATTTGCTAAATTGTGATTACTTTGCTACTATGGCCTATTTATTGCCTACCTTCTCACGCCATTTGCACACACTGTATATAGACCTTCTTTTTTTCTATTGTGTTATTGACTGTACGCTTGTTTATTCCATGTGTGACTCTGTGTTGTTGTTTGTGTCACACTCCTTTGCTTTATCTTGGCCAGTTGTAAAAAAACATATATTTATAAAGCCCATTCTTACATCAGCTGATATCTCAAAGTGCTGTACAGAAACCCAGCCTCAAACCCCAAGCAGCAAGCAATGCAGGTGTAGAAGCATGGTGGCTAGGAAAAACTCCCTAGAAAGGCCAGAACCTAGGAAGAAACCTAGAGAGGCACCAGGCTATGAGGGGTGGCCAGTCCTATTCTGGGTGGAGATTATAACAGAACATGGCCAAGATGTTCAACTTGTCCGTGTAGACCAATTTGGGTTTCCAATCTCTCCAAAAGAATGTGGTGATCGATGGTATCAAAAGCAGCACTAAGGTCTAGGAGCACGAGGACATGCAGAGCCTCGATCTGACGCCATTAAAAGGTAATTTACCACCTTCACAAGTGCAGTCTCAGTGCTATGATGGGGTCTAAAACCAGACTGAAGCGTTTCGTATACATTATTTGTCTTCAGGATGGCAATGAGTTGCTGCACAACAATTTTCTCTAATTTTTTTTGAAAGGAATGGGAGATTCGATATAGGCAGATAGTTTTAAAAATATTTTCTGGGTCAAGGTTTGGCTTTTTCAAGAGAGGCTTTATTACTGCCACTTTTAGTGAGTTTGGTACACATCCGGTGGATAGAGAGACGTTTATTATGTTCAACATATGAGGGCCATGCACAGGAAGCAGCTCTTTCAGTAGTTTAGTTGGAATAGGTTCCAGTATGCAGCTTGAAGGTTTAGAGGCCATGATTATTTTCATCATTATGTCAGGAGATATAATACTAAAACACTTGAGTGTCTCCCTTGATCCTAGATCCTGTCAGTTCTGTGCAGACTCAGGACAAATTAGCTGTGAAGGAACACACATATTTAAAGAGGAGTCCGTAATTTGCTTTCTAATGATCATGATCTTTTCATCAAAGAAGTTCATGAATTTATCAGCATCAAAAATACATTTTGGATTGTTCTTATTTTTCTAAATTAAGTTGGAAAAATGATCGAGCAGCAGTATGGGCTCTTCGATACTGCACGGTACTGTCTATCCAAGCTAGTCGGATGACTTCCAGTTTGGTGTTGCGCCATTTCCGTTACAATATTCTGGAAGCTTGCTTCAGAGCTCGGGTATTTTCAGAATACCAGGGAGCTAGTTTCTTATGACAAATGTTTTTTGTTTTTGGGGGTGCGACTGCATCTAGGGAATTGCGCAAGGTTAAATTGTGTTCCTCAGTTAGGTGGTTAACTGATTTTTGTACTCTGACGTCCTTTGGTAGGCGGAGGGAGTCTGGAAGGGCATCTAGGAATCTTTGGGTTGTCCGAGAATTTATAGCACAACTTTTGATGATCCTTGGTTGGGGTCTGAGCAGATTATTTGTTGCGATTGGAAACGTAAAAAACTTGTTCTCTACTAGTTTACCTGGTAAAATAAAGGTGAAATAAAAAATAAAATAAAAAGATCTTCATTGTAAAGGGTTTAAACACTGTTTCCCATGCTTGTTCAATGAACCATAAACAATTAATGAACATGCCCCTGTGGAACGGTCGTTAAGATACTAACAGCGTACAGAAGGTAGGCAATTAAGGTCACAGTTATGAAAATTTAGGACAGTAAAGAGGCCTTTCTACTGACTCTGGAAAACACCAAAAGAAAGATGCCCAGGGTCCTTGCTCATCTGCGTGAACATGCCTTAGGCATGCTGCAAGGAGGCATGAGAACTGCAGATGTGCCCAGAGCAATAAATTGCAATGTCTGATCTGTGAGACGCCTAAGATAGAGCTACAGGGAGACAGGACAGACAGCTGATCGTCCTCACATCGTCCTCAACACCTGCACAGGACCGGTACATCTGAACAACACACCTGCGGGACAAGTACAGGATGGCTTGAGTTACACCAAGTTACACCGAGTTACACCAGGAATGGAAAATCTCTCCATCAGTGCTCAGACTGTCCGCAATAGGCAGAGAGAGGATGGACTGAGGGCATGTAGGCCTGTTGTAAGGCAGGTCGTCACCAGACATCACCGTCAACAACGTCACCGTTTGGCACAAACCCACCGTTGCTGGACCAGACAGGACTGGCAAAAAGGTGTGACAAAAGGTGAGTCACGGTTTTGTCACACCAGGGGGGGATGGTCGGATTCGCGTTTATCGTCAAAGGATTGAGCGTTACACTGAGTCCTGTACTCTGGAGCGGGATCGATTTGGAGGTGGAGGGTCCGTCATGGTCTGGGGCTGGTGTGTCACGCATCATCGGACTAAGCTTGTTGTCAGTGCAGACAATCTCAACACTGTGCATTACAGGGAAGACATCCTCCTCCCTCATGTTGTACCCTTCCTGCAGGCTCATCCTGACATGACCCTCCAGCATAACAATGACACCAGCCATTTTTCTCGTTCTGTGCGTGATTCCCTGCAAGACAGGAATGCCAGTGTTCTGCCATGGCCAGTGACGTGCCCGGATCTCAATCTCATTGAGCACATATGGGACCTGTTGGATCGAGGGCTAGGACTAGGGCCATTCCCCCCAGAAATGTCAGGGAACTTGCAGGTGCTTTGGTGGAAGACTGGGGTAACATCTCACAGCAAGAACTGACAAATCTGGTGCAGTCCATGAGGAGGAGATGCACTGCAGTACTTAATGCAGCGGGTGGCCACACCAGATACTGACTGTTACTTTTGAAATTTGACCCCCCTTTGTTCAGGGACACATTATTAGATTTCTGTTAGTCACATGTCTGTGGAACTTGTTCAGTTTATGTCTCAGTTGTTGCATCTTGCTATGTTCATACAAGTATATACACATGTTAAGTTTGCTGAAAATAAACGCATTTGAGTGTGAGGAAGTTTAGCTCTCTCCCTCTCTCTTTCTTGCTTCTATTTCCTTTTTATAGAAAATAATTTGTTAAAAACTGTTCAACTATTTTCTTTCTCTCTCTTTGAGTCAACTACTCACAACAATTTTATGCACTGCTGTGGTAGCTATCTGTAGCTTATGCTTTCAGTGCTAGATTCATTATCTGATCCTTTGATTAAGTGGACAATGTAATTTCATGCTGTGAGATCTTTGACAGGTTGGAGGACGTCCTCCGGAAGTTGTCATAATTACTGTGTAAGCCTATGGAAGGGGGTGAGAACTACGAGCCTCTGAGGTTTTGTATTGAACTCAATGTACCCAGAGGAAGACGGAAACTTACTGTCCTCTGGCTACACCATGGTGCTCCCTAAAGAGTGCTGTTGAGGCTAATGTAGACTGTCATTGCAAAACAATGTGTTTTAATTAAGTATTTGGTGACATGAATATATTTAATATAGTTTTATCTAAAAAGGATAACTTTTTTAATGTTTCACAATTTTAATTTGTATGAAATTCACTGAGGAGGATGGTCCTCCCCTTCCTCCTCTGAGGAGCTTCCACTGCCTTCATCTACTGTGCATGGACAAAAGGGGTGGGGACAAAATGCACTACCCAAGCAAACAATTTCCATCCATGACAATTTTGTCTATAGAAGGTGTATCAGTATTTTTGAAGCCACATCTGCCTAATAATAGATAATGGCTGAAAGTGGAGGCTGCTGAGGGCAGGACGGCTCATAACAATGGCTGGAACAGAGCGAATGGAAAGGCATCAAACACATGGAAACCATGTATTTTGATAGCATTCCACTTATTCCGCTCCATCCATTACCACGAGCCCGTCCTCCCCAATTACGGTGCCACCAACCTCCTGTGATGGCTGTGTACAAAACGGCACCGTATTCCATACATATTGCACTATACAGGGCCCAAAGTCTGGTAAAAAGCAGAGCACTATGGGCATAATACTTTTCAGAGTCCGCCAATATCATGTCATATGGCCCTTCAAAGCAATCAATTGACTGATCTTAAGACCGTGTCTTCTATATGTCCGGGACCATTTAGAAATTGGATCATGTGCAGTATTATGTATGCTATATGTAACATCATTCTCTATAGCCTGCTTGCCGTATTAATGGACATGAAAAGGTACCTCAGCAGATAGGTTGTAACGATCTGAGTTAGTGCAATATCCATCATTGTCTGTGGGGTCAAACCAAGCCTGCTATCGACTGATCTACTAACAGGGAAACGTGAGTTAGTGCCACTCCTGGAGATAACCTGAAGTAGCGTTCTATTTAAAAGCAAGCTGATATAGTCCGGTGTAAACCTTCCTTTCAAAACCACAACATAACCACTTGAATATAGCAAATAAGTATCTTCCTGTTTTATGCCGTTGGCTAAACGTTAACTTTCCTTTCAACCCTACAAGATGACCATGTGAATATGGCAAAGGAGTGTCCTCCTGTCTTACGCCGGTAGCTTTGTCCATCTGACACTCCCGTAGCTTCCTACACGAAGGAGCTTTTCGTCTATGACGTTCGCTAATTGTGTTTTCTGGGTTCTTCGCCTGTCCCCACGTCACTAGCCCGAGTTATAGCACCATGGTGTGTGTGTGTGTGTCCGTGTGTGTGTGTGTGTGTGTGTGTGTGTGTGTGTGTGTGTGTGTGTGTGTGTGTGTGTGTGTGTGTGTGTGTGTGTGTGTGTGTGTGTGTGTGTGTGCGTGCGTGCGTGCGTGCGTGTGTGTGTTGTGTGTGTGTGTGTGTGTGTGTGTGTGTGTGTGTGTGTGTGTGTGTGTGTGTGTGTGTGTGTGTGATGGGTGTGTCTATAGTGTGACACATTCAAATGCTTTTGCCTTGTTGTATGTCTGATGGCTGTGTGGGCGTCCTGGCGATGTGGCCACTGGAACATGAAGAGACAGTCAAGTTGATTAATGCATTCGTTCGGGCACCTCAACAGCTACGGAGATGGAGAAGGGAGGAAAGGGGAGGATGGAGTATAAGGTCTGATTTAAACCCCTTTGTGTTGCATGTTGCACGGATGGAATAATCGCTTGTGTCATCATGTGACTACGAGGACGTGAATGTAATATTTTTTGCAAGTAATGTTTGCGGAGAACATGTATGAGTGCTGTGAGAGTGTCTGAGAATGCACACAGGCATGCGCGCACACGCACACGCACGCACGCACGCACACACACACACACACACACACACACACACACACACACACACACACACACACACACACACACACACACACACACACACACACACACACACACACACACACACACACACACACACACACACACACACACACACACACACACACACACACACACACACACAACCAATACATGATTCCCCACCAGAAATATGTATTTCTTAGTCATCTTTCCTTCCCAGGTGGAGGGATATTATCAGGATAGTCTGATAATAAAAAAATATTCTGAGAATCTAAATCATTGAATGTCTGTAGTAAATATCCCCATTAGAGTTGTCTCGGGGCCTGAGCCACATGCTCAGTCTTATTGATGCCTCTGCACCTACACAATCACACACAGTATTGTCTGTATTGCACAGAATAACTCTTTTGCCATTGATTTCTACTTTTCATTAGGTAGTGTACCAGACTTGGGCTATTTGACAATACACTCTTTATGGCATTGGGTTCCTTTATCAAGTGGGAATGGCAACAGGAGGAGTAAAAACACAGCCATCCACTTTCAGATACTGCTAAGTATGGAGATACGATCACAACTAGAGCCTGTCTGGCTTCGAGGGTCATCCAGACACTTTTCTGTCGCTTCCATTGATTTCAGTTGATTCACCTGTTCGAAGTTTACTTTGCTTATTTGGTTTCGATAAATGTCCAACAATTCAGATATTTATGTTATTAAGGAATAATAGTGTGTTATAGAGGACTAATCTATACATTATCTGCTTGGTCAGACCATGGGAATGAATGGATGCCCTTATGTCACGATCGTCGTAAGCACACTTGGACCAACGTGCAGCGTGATCTGGGTTCCACATCTTATTTATTGAAGTAAGTGAAGCGCACAACAAAACAATAAAGAACAGCCGAACTGTGACGTTCTGGAGTGCTCACAGGCAACAACACAAAAACAAGATCCCACCAAAACACAGTGGGGAAATGGCTGCCTAAATATGATCCCCAATCAGAGACAACGATAAACAGCTGCCACTGATTGGGAACCATTCCAGGCCAACCCCCCCCCCCCCCCCGTCACACCCCGACCTAACCAAAATAGAGAATAAAAAGGCTGTCTATGGTCAGGGCGGGACACCTTAATTACCTTTCTTCTAGCCCTTCACTGTAAAAATGTATTCGCCTGGATCAGATGGTAGCATTATTAAAAATGAATTCATGGGAATTGAGAAGTGGCATGTATGAAAGGAAGGTGTGATACTTTTCACTCAGCGTGAGTGTAGGTGTGCAACTGACATGTGGCTCTTTCTCCTCCCTGATCTTTCTCTCCCTCTCCTCCTTCTCTCTTTCCTTTCCCCTCATCTCTCTCTCTCTCTCTCCTCTCTCTCTCTCTCTCTCTCTCCCTCTCTCTCTCTCTCTCTCTCTCTCCCCCTCTCTCTCTCTCTCTCTCTCTCTCTGTCTCTCTCTCTCTCTCTCTCTCTCTCTCTCTCTCTCTCTCTCTCTCTCTCTCTCTCTCTCTCTCTCTCTCTCTCTCTCTCTCTCTCTCTGTCTCTCTCTCTCTCCTCTCTCTCTCTCCTCTTCCTCTTCCTGTAACTGTATCTCTCTCTTTCTCTCTCCTCTTCCTGTATCTCTCCACTTCCTCTTCCTGCATCTGTATCTCTCTCTCCTCTTCCTGTATCTGTATCTCTCTCTCTCCCCTTCCCCTTCCTGTATCTGTATCTCTCTCTCCTCTTCCCTTATCTGTATCTCTCATCTTCCTCTTCCCGTATCTCTCTCCACTTCCTGTATCTGTATCTCTCTCTCTACTCTTCCTCTTCCTGTATCTGTATCTCTCCCATATTCCTCTTCATGTATCTCTCCTCTTCCTCTTCCTGTATCTCTATCTCTATTCTTCCTCTTCCTGTATATGTATCTCTCTCCTATTCCTGCATCTGCATCTCTCTCTCTCCTCTTCCTGTATCTGTATCTCTCTCTCTCCCCCTTCCTCTTCCTGTATCTGTATCTCTCTCTCCTCTTCCCCTATCTGTATCTCTCATCTTCCTCTTCCTGTGTCTCTCCTCTTCCTCTTCCTGCATCTGTATCTCTCTCTCCTATTCCTGTATCTGTATCTCTCTCTCTCCCCTTCCTCTTCCTGTATCTGTATCTCTCTCTCCTCTTCCCTTATCTGTATCTCTCATCTTCCTCTTCCCGTATCTCTCTCTCCTCTTCCTGTATCTCTCTCTCCTCTTCCTGTATCTCTCCTCTTCCTCTTCCTGTATCTGTATCTCTCTCTCTCCTCTTCCTGTATCTCTCCTCTTCCTCTTCCTGTATCTGCATCTCTCTCCTCTTCCTGTATCTCTCCTCTTCCTCTTCCTGTATCTGTATCTATCCCTCTCTCCTCTTCCTCTTCCTGTATCTGTATCTCTCTCTCTTCCTGTATCTGTATCTCTCTCTCCTCTTCCTCTTCCTGTATCTGTATCTATCTCTCTCTCCTCTTCCTCTTCCTGTATCTCTCTTTCTTCCTGTATCTGTCTCTCTCTCCTCTTCCTGTATCTGTATCTCTCTCCTCTTCCTGTATCTCTCCTCTTCCTCTTCCTGTATCTGTATCTCTCTCCTCTTCCTGTATCTCTCCTCTTCCTCTTCCTGTATCTGTATCTATCCCTCTCTCCTCTTCCTGTATCTGTATCTCTCTCTCTTCCTGTATCTGTATCTCTCTCTCCTCTTCCTGTATATGTATCTCTCTCTCCTCTTCCTGTATCTCTCCTCTTCCTCTTCCTGTATCTATATCTCTCTCTCTCCTCTTCCCTTATCTGTATCTCTCATCTTCCTCTTCCTTTCTTCGCTCTCTCCTCTTCCTGTATCTGTATCTCTCTCTCTCCTCTTCCTGTATCTCTCCTCTTCCTCTTCCTGTATCTGTATCTCTCTCTTTCTCTCTCCTCTTCCTGTATCTCTCCTCTTCCTCTTCCCGTATCTGTATCTCTCTCCTCTTCCTGTATCTCTCCTCTTCCTGTAACTGTATCTCTGTCTTTCTCTCTCCTCTTCCTGTATCTCTCCTCTTCCTCTTCCTGCATCTGTATCTCTCTCTCTCCTCTTCCTGTATCTCTCCTAATCATCTTTCTGTATCTGTATCTCTCTCTCCTCTTCCTCTTCCTGTATCTGTATCTCTCTTTCTCTCCTCTTCCTCTTCCTGTATCTGTATCTCTCTCTCTTCCTGTATCTGTATCTCTCTCTCCTCTTCCTGTATCTGTATCTCTCTCTCCTCTTCCTGTATCTCTCCTCTTCCTCTTCCTGTATCTGTATCTCTCTCTCTCCTATTCGCTTATCTGTATCTCTCATCTTCCTCTTCCTGTCTTCTCTCTCTCCTCTTCCTGTATCTCTCCTCTTCCTCTTCCTGTATCTGTATCTCTCTCTTTCTCTCTCCTCTTCCTGTATCTCTCCTCTTCCTCTTTCTGTATCTGTATCTCTCTCTCTCCTCTTCCTCTTCCTGTATCTGTATCTATCTCTCTCTCCTCTTCCTCTTCCTGTATCTGTATCTCTCTCTCTTCCTGTATCTGTATCTCTCTCTCCTCTTCCTGTATCTCTCCTCTTCCTCTTCCTGTATCTGTATCTCTCTCTCTCCTCTTCCCTTATCTGTATCTCTCATCTTCCTCTTCCTGTATCTGTATCTCTCTCTCTCCTCTTCCTCTTCCTGCATCTGTATCTCTCTCCTCTTCCTCTTCCTATATCTCTCCTCTTACTGTATCTGTATCTCTCTCTCTACTCTTCCTCTTCCTGTATCTGTATCTCTCTCATATTCCTCTTCATGTATCTCTCCTCTTCCTCTTCCTGTATCTGTATCGCTATCTCTATTCTTCCTCTTCCTGTATATGTATCTCTCCTATTCCTGCATCTATATCTCTCTCTCCTCTTCCTGTATCTGTATCTCTCTCTCCTCTTCCCTTATCTGTATCTCTCATCTTCCTCTTCCTGTATCTCTCCTCTTCCTCTTCCTGTGTCTGTATCTCTCTCCTCTTTCTGTATCTCTCCTCTTTCTCTTCCTGTAACTGTATCTCTCTCTTTCTCTCTCCTCTTCCTGCATCTCTCCTCTTCCTCTTCCCGTATCTGTATCTCGCTCCTCTTCCTGTATCTCTCTTCTTCCTCTTCCTGTAACTATATCTCTCTCTTTCTCTCTCCTCTTCCTGTATCTCTCCTCTTCCTCTTCCTGCATCTGCATCTCTCTCTCTCCTCTTCCTGTATATCTCCTCTTCCTCTTTCTGTATCTGTATCTCTCTCTCCTCTTCCTCTTCCTGTATCTGTATCTATCTCTCTCTCCTCTTCCTCTTCCTGTATCTCTCTCTCTTCCTGTATCTGTATCTCTTTGTCTCCTCTTTCTGTATCTCTCCTCTTACTCTTCCGGTATCTGTATCTCTCTCTCCTCTTCCTGTATCTCTATCTCTATATCTCCTCTTCCTCTTCCTGTATCTCTCCTCTTCCTCTTCCTGTATCTGTATCTCTCTCCTCTTCCTGTATCTCGCCTCTTCCTCTTCCTGTATCTGTATCTCTCACTCCTCTTACTGTATCTGTATCTCTCTCCTCTTCCTGTATCTCTCATCTTCCTCTTCCTGTAACTGTATCTCTCTCTTTCTCTCTCCTCTTCCTGTATCTCTCCTCTTCCTCTTCCTGTATCTGTATCTCTCTCTGCTCTTCCTGTATCTCACCTCTTACTCTTCCTGTATCTGTATCTCTCTCTCTCCTCTTCCTCTTCCTGAATCTGTATATCTCTCTCTCCTCTTCCTGTATCTCTCCTCTTACTCTTACGGTATCTGTATCTCTCTCCTCTTCATCTTCCTATATCTCTCCTCTTACTGTATCTGTATCTCTCTCTACTCTCTCCTCTTCCTGTATATGTATCTCTCTCTCCTCTTCCTCTTCCCGTATCTGTATCTCTCTCCTCTTCATCTTCCTATATCTCTCCTCTTCCTCTTCCTGTATCTGTATCGCTATCTCTATTCTACCTCTTCCTGTATATGTATCTCTCCTATTCCTGCATCTGTATCTCTCTCTCTCCTCTTCCTGTATCTGTATGTCTCTCTCCTCTTCCCTTATCTGTATCTCTCATCTTCCTCTTCCTGTATCTCTCATCTTCCTCTTCTTGTATCTCTCTCTCCTCTTCCTGTATCTGTATCTCTCTCTCCTCTTCCTGTATCTCTCCTCTTCCTCTTCCTGTGTCTGTATCTCTCTCCTCTTTCTGTATCTCTCCTCTTTCTCTTCCTGTAACTGTATCTCTCTCTTTCTCTCTCCTCTTCCTGTATCTCTCCTCTTCCTCTTCCCGTATCTGTATCTCGCTCCTCTTCCTGTATCTCGCTCCTCTTCCTGTATCTCTCTTCTTCCTCTTCCTGTAACTGTATCTCTCTCTCCTCTTCCTGTATCTCACCTCTTACTCTTCCTGTATCTATATATCTCTCTCTCCTCTTCCTGTATCTCTCCTCCCCTCTTCCTGTATCTGTATCTCTCTCTCTCTATTCTTCCTCTTCCTGTATATGTATCTCTCTCTCCTATTCCTGCATCTGTATCTCTCCTCTTCCTCTTCCTGTATCTGTATCTCTCTCCTCTTCCTGTATCTCGCCTCTTCCTCTTCCTGTATCTGTATCTCTCTCCTCTTCCTGTATCTCGCCTCTTCCTCTTCCTGTATCTGTATCTCTCACTCCTCTTCCTGTATCTGTATCTCTCTCCTCTTCCTGTATCTCTCCTCTTCCTCTCCCTGAAACTGTATCTCTCTCTTTCTCTCTCCACTTCCTGTATCTCCCCTCTTCCTCTTCCTGTATCTGTATCTCTCTCTCCACTTCCTGTATCTCACCTCTCCCTCTTCCTGTATCTGTATCTCTCTCTCTCTCCTCTTCCTCTTCCTTTATCTGTATCTCTCTCTCTTCCTGTATCTGTATCTCTTTCTCTCCTCTTCTTGTATCTCTCCTCTTACTCTTCCGGTATCTGTATCTCTCTCTCCTCTTCCTCTTCCTGTATCTGTATCTCTCTGTCCTCTTCCTCTTGCTGTATCTGTATCTCTCACTCCTCCTCCTGTGACTGTATCTCTCTCCTCTCCCTGTATCTCTCCTCTTTCTCTTCCTATGTCTGTATCTCTCTCTCTCCTCTTCCTGTATCTCACCTCTTACTCTTCCTGTATCTCTCTCTCCTCTTCCTGTATCTCTCCTCTCCTCTTCCTGTATCTGTATCTCTCTCTCTATTCTTCCTCTTCCTGTATATGTATCTCTCTCTCCTATTCCTGCATCTGTATCTCTCTCTCTCTTCCTGTATCTGTATATCTTTCTCTCCTCTTCCTGTATCTCTCCTCTTACTCTTCTGGTATCTGTATATCTCTCTCTTCTCTTCCTGTATCTGTATCTCTCCTCTTCCTCTTCCTGTATCTCTCCTCTTCCTCGTCCCGTATATGTATCTCTCTCCTCTTCCTGTATCTCACCTCTTCCTCTTCCTGTATCTGTATCTCTCTCCTCTTCCTGTATCTCTCCTCTTCCTCTTCCTGTATCTGTATCTCTCTCCTCTTCCTGTATCTCTCCTCTTCCTCTTCCTGTAACTGTATCTCTCTCTTTCTCTCTCCACTTCCTGTATCTCTCCTCTTCCTCTTCCTGTATCTGTATCTCTCTCTCTCCACTTCCTGTATCTCACCTCTTCCTCTTCCTGTATCTGTATCACTCTCTCTCATCTTCCTCTTCCTGTATCTGTATCTCTCTCTCGTCTTCATGTATCTGCATCTCTCTCTCTCCTCTTCCTCTTCCTGTATCTGTATCTCTCTGTCCTCTTCCTCTTCCTGTATCTGTTTCTCTCACTCCTCTTCCTGTGTCTGTATCTCTCTCCTCTTCCTGTATCTCTCCTCTTCCTCTTCCTGTAACTGTATCTCTCTCTTTCTCTCTCCCCTTCCTGTATCTCTCCTCTTCATATTCCTGTATCTGTATCTCTCTCTCTCCTCTTCCTGTATCTCACCTCTTACTCTTCCTGTATCTCGCCTCTTCCTGTATCTGTATCTCTCACTCCTCTTCCTGTATCTGTATCTCTCTCCTCTTCCTGTATCTCTCCTCTTCCTCTTCCGGTAACTGTATCTCTCTCTTTCTCTCTCCTCTTCCTGTATCTCTCCTCTTCCTCTTCCTGTATCTGTATCTCTCTCTCCACTTCCTGTATCTGTATCTCTCCTCTTCCTCTTCCTGTATCTGTATCACTCTCTCTCCTCTTCCTCTTCCTGTATCTGTATCTCTCTCTCTTCCTGTATCTGTATCTCTCTCTCTCCTCTTCCTGTATCTATCCTCTTACTCTTCCGGTATCTGTATCTCTCTCTCTCTCCTCTTCCTGTATCTGTATCTCTCTCTCTCTCCTCTTCCTCTTCCTGTATCTGTATCTCTCTGTCCTCTTCCTCTTCCTGTATCTGTATCTCTCTCCTCTTCCTGTATCTCTCCTCTTCCTCTTCCTGTAACTGTATCTCTCTCTTTCTCTCTCCTCTTCCTGTATCTCTCCTCTTCCTCTTCCTGTATCTGTATCTCTCTCTCTCCTCTTCCTGTATCTCACCTCTTACTCTTCCTGTGTCTATATCTCTCTCTCCTCTTCCTGTATCTCCTCTCCTCTTCCTGTATCTGTATCTCTCTCTCTATTCTTCCTCTTCCTGTATATGTATCTCTCTCTCCTATTCCTGCATCTGTATCGCTCTCTCTCCTCTGCCTGTATCTGCATCTCTCTCTCCTCTTCCTGTATTTGTATCTCTCTCTCTCCTCTTCCTGTATCTGTATCTCTCATCTTCATCTTCCTGTATCTCTCATCTTCCTCTTCCTGCATCTCTCTCTCTCCTCTTCCTGTATCTGTATCTCTCTCTCTCTCCTCTTACTGTATCTGTATCTCTCTCTCTCTCCTTTTCCCTTATCTGTATCTCTCATCTTCCTCTTCCTGTATCTCTCTCTCCTCTTCCTGTATCTGTATCCCTCTCTCTCCTCTTCCCTTATCTGTATCTCTCATCTTCATCTTCCTGTATCTCTCCTCTTCCTCTTCCTGTATCTGTATCTCTCTCTCCTCTTCCTGTATCTCCCCTCTTTCTCTTCCTGTAACTTTCGCTCTCTCTTTCTCTTTCCTCTTCCTGTATCTCTCCTCTTCCTCTTCCTGTATCTCTCCTCTTCCTCTTCCTGTATCTGTATCTCTCTCTCCTCTTCCTGTATCTCTCTCCTCTTCCTGTATCGCTCCTATTTCTCTTCCTGTATCTGTATCTCTCTCTTTCTCTCTCCTCTTCCTGTATCTCTCCTCTTCCTCTTCCCGCATCTGTATCTCTCTCTCTCCTCTTCCTGTATCTCTCCTCTTCCTCTTTCTGTATCTGTATCTCACCTCTTCCTCTTCCTCTTCCTGTATCTGTATCTCTCTCTCTCCTCTTCCTCTTCCTGTATCTGTATCTCTCTCTCTCCTCTTCCTGTATCTGTATCTCTCTCTCTTCCTGTATCTGTATCTCTCTCTCTCCTCTTCCTGTATCTCTCCTCTTACTCTTCTGGTATCTGTATCTCTCTCTCTCCTCTTCCTGTATCTGTATCTCTCTCTCCTTTTCCTGTATCTCTCCTCTTCCTCTTCCTGTATCTGTATCTCTCTATCTCCTCTTCCTGTATCTGTATCTCCCTCTCCTCTTCCTCTTCCTGTATCTGTATCTCTCTCTCCTCTTCATGTCTCTCTCTCCTCTTCATGTATCTCTCCTCTTTCTCTTCCTGTATCTGTATCTCTCTCTTTCTCTCTACCCTTCCTGTATCTTTTCTCTTCCTCATCCTGTATCTCTCCTCTTCCTCTTCCTGTATCTGTATCTCTCTCTCCTCTTCCTGTATCTCTCTCTCTCCTCTTCCTGTATCTCCCTCTCCTCTTCCTGTATCTCCTCTCTTCCTGTTCCCGTATCTGTATCTCCCTCTCCTCTTCCTGTATCTCTCCTCTTCCCCTTCCTGTATCTGTATCTCTCCTCTCTTCCTGTATCTCTCCTCTTCCTCTTCCTGTATCTGTATCTCTCTTTCACTCTCTTTCGCTCTCTCTCTCTCTTTCGCTCTCTTTCGCTCTCTCTCTCTCTCTCTCTCTCTCTCTCTCTCTCTCTCTCTCTCTCTCTCTCTCTCTCTCTCTCTCTCTCTCTCTCTCTCTCTCTCTCTCTCTCTCTCTCTCTCTCTCTCTCTCTCTCTCGTCTTCCAGGAGCAGGCTCTCACACACATGATGTACACGGGCCATTATTCCATGTAATGGTCTTTACCACATACTCACACATCAACAGACCCCTACCGGAGACTGCACTGACAGCCTGCTTGTTTATCTTAATGTGTGTGTGTGTGTGTGTGTGTGTTTGTGTGTGTGTGTGTGATTGTGGTGATGCTTGTGATGTGCTTCTGTGTATTAAAGTGTAACTATTCCCATTCCCCCATCTTCCTTCCCTCCTCTCCTATCCGCTCTGTCCATCTTCCTCTCCATCACCGCTCTCTCCCTCTGTCTGAAACGAAATGGCCACCTCCTAAATGGGCCACTCAATGCGTCTAGATGATGCTTATTATCAAGGTCTACTCCTCAGTGTATACATCACCCCGCTGCCTCTCCTTCTCCAGCCTCATCCCCCTATCCTCCACTCTCCTCCCAAGGTGTGTCATCCATCACTACTCCCTCTCTCTTGTTTTGTCTCTTCTTGCCATATCTTTCCCTACATGATTTGCCCCTCCGGAACGATTCCATGGCATGTGAAATACAGCACAGGGCAACATATGTCTCCCGCAATCAATTTTCGCCACAGGGTTATCTTTCCAGCCCGACCATTCTCTCTCCCACTTAATCTTCTGTCAGAGTGCTTTAGGAATTGAGGAGGAATGGGTAAGTTCTGACCTATGAATGGGACTGTATTGGTGAACACGAATGCCTCCCGAGTCCCTAGTTAATCAACCATCAAAATGCACATGATGTTAAGATTTCAGGTTTATTTCTTTATGTTGTGATGTGTCATGACTGTCCTGTGAGGATCCAAATAGTTCCGATCAGGTTTGCAATGAATAACGTCAAACCAGACCCCGTTCACCCGCAGAGGAGGGTGGAGAGAACTGGTGGGGATTAACAACTCACTTCCTGTTGTAAATCAAGTTGATTGTCACGTTTTGACATTTATTTTCCTTTGTTTTGTCTTTATTTAGTATGGTCCGGGCGTGAGTTGGGGTGGGCAGTCTATGTTTTGTGTTTCTATGTTTTTCTATTTCTGTGTTCGGCCTAGTATGGTTCTCAATCAGAGGCAGGTGTCGTTAGTTGTCTCTGATTGAGAATCATACTTAGGTAGCCTGGGTTTCACCGTTGGTTTGTGGATGTTTGTTTCCGTGTCTGTGTTTTTCACCACACGGTACTGTTTCGGTTTTGTTATTTCACGTATTCTTTTATTGTTTTTGCATTCCATAGTGTTCAGTTCTTTTCTTATTAAAATCGTCATGAACACTTACCACGCTGCATCTTGGTCCGATCCTTACTCCTCTTCAGACAAAGAGGAGGAAATCTGCCATTACAGAAACACCCACCAACCAAGGACCACGCAGCATGGTAACAGGCAGCAGCAGGAGAGGCAGCGATGTCAGGACTCCTGGACACGGGAGGACGTTTTGAATGGCAAGGGTTGCTATACATGGGAGGAGATCATGGCTGGAAGGGATCGCCTCCCATGGGAACAGGTGGAGGCAGCTAGGACCGCAGAGGCAGCTGGAGAGAAGAGCCAGCGATATGATGGAACACGGCTGGCAAGGAAGCCCGAGAGGCAGCCCCAAAAATGAAAAATGTATTGGGAGGGGGAACACAGGGAGTGTGGCGAAGCCAGGTAGGAGACCTGCGCCAACTTCCTGTGCTTACCGGAGAGCGAGAGGGACCGGGCAGGCACCGTGTTATGCTGTGGAGCACACGGTGTCCCCGGTGTAGGTGCATAGCCCAGTGTGGTACATTCCAGCTCCTCGTATCAGACGGGCTAGAGTGGGCATCGAGCCAGGTGCAATGAAGCCGGCTCTATGCATCTGGTCTCCAGTGCGTCTCCTTGGGCCGGCATACATGGCACCAGCCAGCCTTACGCATGGCGTCCTCGGTTCGCCAGTACAGCCCAGTGCGGGCTATTCCACCTCACCACCTCACTATTCCACCTCGCTATTCCACCTCCATCTAGTGCCACCTCGACGCACCAGCCCTCCGGTGGCAGCCCCCCGCACCAGGCTGTCTCTCCGTCTTTTGCCTACAGGTGCTCCCGCCTGTCCAGTGCTGCTAGAGCCTTTCTCCTCTGCAGAGCCGCCAGAGTCTCCCATCTGTCCTGAGCTGCTAGAGTCTCCCGTCTATCCAGAGCTGCTGGAGTCTCCCATCTGTCCAGAGCTGCTAGACTCTCCCATCTGTCCTGACCTACTAGAGCCATCAGTCAGCCAGGACCTGCCAGAGCCGTCAGTCAGCCAGGGTCTGCCAGAGTCATCAACCAGCCAGGAGCTGCCAGAGCTGTCAGCCAGCCAGGAGCTGCCAGAGCCGTCAGTCAGCCAGGAGCTGCCTGAGCCGTCAGTCAGCCAGGAGCTGCCAGAGCCGTCAGTCAGCCAGGAGCTGCCAGAGCCGTCAGTCAGCCAGGGTCTGCCAGAGTCGTCAATCAGCCAGGAGCTGCCAGAGCCGTCAGCCAGCCAGGAGCTGCCAGAGCCGTCAGTCAGCCAGGAGCTGCCTGAGCCATCAGTCAGCCAGGAGCTGCCAGAGCCGTCAGTCAGCCAGGAGCTGCCAGAGCCGTCAGTCAGCCAGGGTCTGCCAGAGTTGTCAATCAGCCAGGAGCTGCCAGAGCCATCAGCCCGCCAGGAGCGGCCGGAGCCGCCCTTCACTCCGGAGCTGCCGGAGTGCCCCGCCTGTCCGGCGCTGCCGGAGTCTCCCGCCTGACTGGCACTATCGGAGTCTACCGCCTGTCCAGCGCTGCCGGAGTCTATCATCCATTTGGGTCCCCAGTCCAAGATCGGCGGCGAGGGTCGCCGCTCTAAAGAGGCCACGGAGGTGGGCTAAGAGGCGCACCAAAACTATGGTGAAGTGGGGTCCACGTCCCGCGCCGGAGCCGCCACCATGGACAGACGCCCACCCAGACCCTCCCCTATAGCTTCAGGTTTTGTGGGTGGAGTTCGCACCTTTGGCGGGGGGGGGGGTACTGTCACGTTCTGACCTTTTTTTCCTTTGTTTTGTCTTTATTTAGTATGGTCAGGGCGTGAGTTTGGGTGGGCAGTCTATGTTTTGTGTTTCTATGCTTTTCTATTTCTGTGTTTGGCCTAGTATGGTTCTCAATCAGAGGCAGGTGTTGTTAGTTGTCTCTGATTGAGAATCATACTTAGGTAGCCTGGGTTTCACTGTTGGTTTGTGGGTGTTTGTTTCCGTGTCTGTATTTTTCACCACACAGTACTGTTTCGATTTGTCATTTCACGTATTCGTTTATTGTTTTTGTTTTTCGGCAGGGTAGCCTAGTGGTTAGAGCGTTGGACTAATAACTGAAAGGTTACAAGTTCAAATCCCCGAGCTGACAAGGTACAAATCTGTCATTCTGCCCCTGAACAGGCAGTTAACCCACTGTTCCCACTAGCCGTCACTTAAAATAAGATTTTGTTCTTAACTGACTTGCCTTGTTAAATAAAGGTAAAATAAAAAATAAAATAAAAACATTTCATAGTGTTCGGTGCTTTTGTTATTAAAATCGTCATGAACACTTACCACGCCACATCGTGGTCCGATCCTTACTCCTCTTCAGATGAAGAGGAGGAAATCTGCCGTTACATTGATAAGATTCAGGTCTCCCTCTCTGTTATGCAGGTGAATGAGGACCCAAAAGCGACTTGGCGAAAACAGAGTCTTTAATCCAGTAAAGTAAAATACAATCAAAAAACACAACTTCCACTCGTAATGACGAGAACCGACTGGAGACTCGATCTTGAACAGCAGGTTGCCTCGGGAAGGCACTTGAACCTAGCAGACTCAGACACCTGCTCACCACGCAGCATCTGAGGGAAACACGACACGACAGGGCAATACACAAACACAGCACGGTGAACAATAGATAAGGATCCGACAGGGCAGGAACGGAAAACAAGGAAAGAAATAGGGACTCTAATCAGGGGAAAAGATAAGGAACAGGTGTGGGAAGACTAAATGATTGATTAGGGGAATAGGAACAGCTGGGAGCAGGAACGGAACGATAGAGAGAAGAGAGAGAGGAAGGGAGAGAGAAAAAGGGGAACGAACCTAAAAAGACCAGCAGGGGGAAAACGAACAGAAGGAAAAGCAAAATGACAAGACAATATATGACAAAACATGACACTCTCCATATTCACCAATTGAAAGTGTCATTGTTTCAAGAGACTTTTTCCGCCGAAACTCTAACATGTACAAAAGTGAATTCTGGAACAATATTTCTAACATAGAACGTGGGAAAAGGCAATCTATAGAACACTAATGTCATTTTGTTTGTTATTTTGTTATGTCATTAGAAATGTTACAAAGGAAATACTGTAACTTGGAAAGTATACCCACTACATGTGTGAAGTGTCCATCCTATGCATTGTGCATGAAATTTTGCACAGTGACAAGTCACGCCCCTGAGTGAGTTCAGAGAGTTTGTCAGCCAACCTTTTCGAACAAACTGTATAGAATTATGGGTTAAGAATGAACATATCAGACCAGAAAAGTGTTGAGCTGCAGCTGCACGCTTGAAGTGGTCTGAACTTTGAATCTCAGCACAAGGTAGAGACGATAAACTCACTTCCCGGACAATCACTGGTATGGCTGATTAGCTGTCCTAAGTATCTAGAAAAGTGAATTTAAGTGGGACCATTCTACTACTTTGCTCAAACCATCATATTGCGCTACTCTCATCACCCTACTGGGAACCATCGACACGGCTGGCTAGCCTATCTTCAAAGAGGCATCTTCAGGAGCAAATGGAAGGAAAATCAAATCTGTAGTTCTGTTCAGGACTACACGACAAGTCACCGGATACCGGACAACTTCAGAGAAGAACAACAGTAGAATACGTTTTGCAACCCTTTTGGGACAATCAGAGTCTTACAAGCCGTGAAAAGGCCCAACCCCCTTTCCAAGACCCTGTCCACCGAGAGAGATCTGGCATTTCACGTAAATACATTCATGATTTCTTTACTCAAAGAGGGCAGTGGTTCATGTGCAAAGTATAAGTGAGAGTAGTTACTAAACGTACCAAGGTTAAGTGTCTCTGTCCCTCTCTGCTTCCCCCTCTCCATCTCTTTCGTAACAAGCAGCCATATTGTTGTCATTCCGCGAGGGACCTGTTTTTAATGTATTAAGTGTGTATGTTTATTCTGTGTTATCATTTAATTAGCTAGTAAATAAATAATTAAACCAACTTGTGTAGTACTGAATCATAAGTAAGGCTCGGGTTTTTGCAGATGCAAGGAGGTTACCACTGTTCAGAATGATGATATAATACGAGGATATGATTAATAGGTTGACTGTGTATAGATGTAATATGTCAAGACCTTTTTAGAGTTGAATTTGGGAGATGGTAACTCTTTAAAGAACCACTCTTGTGGTGCCAAAGATCCTAAGGAGTTAATTGTTACATGATTAATTGAATTGGGTAATAATTAAACATAGTTAGGTACTTAGATAAATAACAGTCTTTGGAGTAATTTGAAAGTCAAGTCACGACAGATGACTATTGTATATGTCTTTGTAGCGGACAGTGTGTCATTCTTTGTCCTCTAGTGGTGTATTAATTTGAGAATTTCAGCACCATAGGAGTGGACAACTCCCTTTCTCCCTCCCTCTCACTGTCCCTCTCATCCCCCCCTTCTCTCTCGCTCTTTCTCCCTCGCTCTTCCTGATCTGATAAAGACTTGGCTTCTCCTGCCAAAAGGAAACAAATGGTCACTAAGAGAGAGGCACAGAAACACATTAAGAAAGCAGGAGGGGATGAGAGAAAAAGATCAAGAGAGAGAGAGCGGTAGAGTGGAGAGAGGGAGAGAACGCGACAGGAGAGATGCTACGGTCTGACACAGGTTGCTGTTGTTTTTTTCATCTGACAACATTTCTTTGGCCCTTATCGGTGTGCTGATGTGAGGTCGTTAATTTTCCGGTTCCCCCTCCCGTCTCCCCCTGCTGAAGCCTGCCGTCTCAGTCGATTGCATGTGGCCATGAGGAAAGGCAGCAGAGAGGCAGGATGGTGGTAAGAAAAGGCAGGGAGGCAGAGAGAGAAATAGAGAGAGACATGAGCACACACACACACACGTATACACTCCACACACACACACATACAATACATTCTCATAAAATATCCTGTCTCTATTGCCTCTCTCTCTCTCTCTCTCTCTCTCTATTGCCTCTCTCTCTCTATTGCCTCTCTCTCTATTGCCTCTCTTTCTCTCTCTACTGCCTCTCTCTCTCTCTCTATTGCCTCTCTCTCTCTCTCTCTCTCTCTCTCTCTCTCTCTCTCTCTCTCTCTCTCTCTCTCTCTCTCTCTCTCTCTCTCTCTCTCTCTCTCTCTTGCCTCTCTATTGCCTCTCTATTGCCTCTCTCTCTCTCTCTCTCTCTCTCTCTCTCTCTCTCTCTCTCTCTCTCTCTCTCTCTCTCTCTCTCTCTCTCTCTCTCTCTCTCTCTCTCTCTCTCTCTCTCTATTGCCTCTCTCTCTCTATTGCCTCTCTCTCTATTGCCTCTCTTTCTCTCTCTACTGCCTCTCTCTCTCTCTCTATTGCCTCTCTCTCTCTCTCTCTCTCTCTCTCTCTCTCTCTCTCTCTCTCTCTCTCTCTCTCTCTCTCTCTCTCTCTCTCTCTCTCTCTCTCTCTCTCTATTGCCACTCTTTCTCTATTTCCTATCTCTCTCTCTCTCTCTCTCTCTCTCTCTCTCTCTCTCTCTCTCTCTCTCTCTCTCTCTCTCTCTCTCTCTCTCTCTCTCTCTTGCCTCTCTATTGCCTCTCTATTGCCTCTCTCTCTCTCTCTCTCTCTCTCTCTCTCTCTCTCTCTCTCTCTCTCTCTTGCCTCTCTCTCTGTTGCCTCTCACTCACTCTCTCTCTCTCTCACACTCACACACACACACACACACACACACACACACACACACACACACACACACACACACACACACACACACACACACACACACACACACACACACACACACACACACACACACACACACACACACACACACACACACACACACACACACACACGCACACGCACACGCACACACACCCTACCTTCCACACATCCACGCAACGAAATCAATTTATTTTTCTCACACATACACACTATCTACCTCCTATCTGTAGAGGAGTGTGTACAATGGAGAGCTTAAATAAAGAGCAGGATGGAGTGTCTTCATTATGTTCCAGTCCGACTGTGAAAACCGGAGGGAGAAGAGGAAGGGAATCGGAAGGATCTTAAATCACCATAATCCTCTCCAAATGCGTTTTCTCTACTCCTTTTAAAGCTAGGCCTCCTCCATTTGTCCGTGTCGCTCTATCTATGTGGGGGAGAAAGGTGCCCTTCAGTGTGAAATACATCCACGGCTTCTCCTAGACAGGCATTCTTACTGAACACCTAAAAGGTATTTGATTAGGAATAGGAGCCCAGACTAGGCCCCATTGGGGGTATCACACCTGGATCAGAGATTATACCATTTTCTATCATCTCTCTACTGTACCATGCATACATTTATGAGTGGCACCGAAACCTTTCCAGCTCGTACCCTACTATAGATATTACATGATTCCTGCCTTTAAATGTTCCATTCAATTAGTGGCGGCCAGAGGACTGCTTAGAGCAGCATATACTCTGCCTTGTAATTCAGCTGTCATCTTTTATATATGTAGGCAATTCCCAGCCCCCAAGGACCAACGTGGATGTGGTCAGGCATTGAATTAGCTTTCGACGGCCGACGGTGTAGTCACACATTAAAACGCAGTGGCGGTCACGGGTAGCAGACAACGCACTCTGGCTGTCAGAGTGTCAGCGTCGCCCCTGTGTTAGGAGGTCATCACTAACTCACTGCTACTACAAACCCCCCGAGCCAACAAACTCCCAACTGCAGTGTCAGAAGAGCTTTAGCAGCATTCGCACAATGGTGGCCATTTTGTTTTTTTTTCCCTCCCTTTTTTTTCAGATTTCACAACATAGATTTAGGAGCTTTATCTGGAAATGGACAGGCTTTGTCCAGGGCGGTCAGGATGTATATTATCAGTGGAGTCATTGTGCTACAGTGAAGGTCATCTCATACAAAGGCACTGAAAGGGTCTCATAAGACCCCTACTCTCTTTCTGAGCTCCGGTGGCCAGGTGGCTGTATAATACACCCAGAGGTTGACTCGACCCTATGCAGACTCTACTTCCAGGTATAAAATAGCTCTGCCTTCGATTCACCGTCAGGAACTAGCTTTTAGGCCATCATTCCATTGGGTGTGTTTATAGAGGGGACTTCAGTAATGTGTTGACATTTGAGCCAAGCAGGGGAACGTGTGAACCACCTTTAATCAAATTGAAACACATTGGTGTTTCGCCATCACATTGGCTAAAACATTATCACTTCCACCATACTGTATATTTCTCATCTTGCAGTGTACCAGACCTGGGTCAAACACGTTCATAATGTCAAAAACGTTCAAATACATGTGATGGCTGATTTGGTTTGCCTGGTACAATGGCACCAATCACATAGTCCCAAAAGTGCAAGCCCCAAGGTGAGTGTTCCACCCAGGTCCGTACTGAACTTATGCTACTTATCCTACTCTCCCTAACATAGTGGATGTCCCGAATACACTCCTCTCCTCAGAACATATTGGGGTGTCAGTCAGCATTTGTGCATCTAGGTGAGGAGGAGTCACTTCGCGGAGGAGGAGTAAGCGAGCACTGAGCCGCTGGCACTCTGACGAGATTAACACTACCCGGAATTCAATTAGTAGGTCCAGCTTTAGTTGCTGGCCTCCTTTTCAGGGTCCACATAATTATAACAGATTGCTTTTGTATTAGCTACCCTAAATGTTCATCTCCCATGGCCAAGGAATATGAAGTAGCAGAAACACTCATCACTATGGAACAGTAGATCATGTGGGTTTAGAGATTTGTCCCTGTCGTATCAGAGCTGATAACACCCTACCGGTGTTGAAATCATGTTTTGTTGTGATATGGGGGATTTTGATGGTTTGAGTTTGATGTGGACGGGAGGTGGTGTGTCCTTGTAATGAACCTTTGGTCACCTAATGTTGTTTTTGGATTAAATGTTGATGTGCTGTTTAAATGTGCACAGGCTTCAGGGTGTCTGGGGTTGCGACGTTATCGTCTGAGTTCTTTAAGAGTACTGAGACCCACAGCCTTTGACCAAATAGCGACCATAGCTCAGTATACTCTTTGCTCTCTGTTCACGTGTGAGGCTTTACAGCAGCGATATTTTGTATGTCCATAACAAAGTTAAAGTATTCAAAGAAAATGTTTCTACAACCTGAGGTACAGTCCTTTGTCCTTCACTTGTTTCGGGTTGCATGAAGAAAATGCTAATAATATATCCCCAAAGTAAAAGCATTCAAATAGAGCAATGGACTTTTCACATTTTGTGTCTGCACCTGTGGGCTGTAATTCAATTCCGGCCTTTAGTGGTGGACTGAGGAGACCTGGGTTGACTGTGATCAAAGTATGTGTGCTCCAGTAAAGGGCTGATCCAGTCCGAACCAGATAGAGCTTCTTAGTCCTCCTGTCCCTGAGTCCCCTCTCCTCCCCTCTCCTCTCTGCCTTTGAATCCTGTCACAGATAATACAGCGGATTAAGGCTCCACAAGTCACTTTCATAGCTGCTGTACTGTGTCGAGAACCTCCCACTCTCACTCCCATCTACATACTGTACCTTCCAACCAGCAAGAAGTAAGGAACACTGTATGTATGCTATGGTGGGGTGTCTATAATGAGACTGTTTTTGTGTAGGGGGCAAGGGTCTTTGTGTGTGTGTGTGTGTGTCCATGCATGGATGAGCCCATGCAGGGGTGAATGTGTGCACACGCAAACAGATGTGTGTGATTGTGTGTACATACATTTGAATGTGTGTGTGTGAGTGTGTGAACTACCCGACTCTTCTTCAGACAGCCTCTAAAGGCTGTACCACCTGGCCTGACTGCGTGCTATGAGCAGTGATAAGCACGCTAAACGAATCATCGTGGGCCCGCATTAGCGCCCCTAGACGACTGCCAAGACGTTTATCTTCCCCCAGTTAAGACGCACACAACACGCCTCTCTTTGCGGTTTAGGTGGCGTGGAGAAAAGAGAGAGACATAAATCGCACGCCCCCGGAGGGTGGGGAGGGAATGAAAGGGAGAGGGGGGGGGGGGGGCGAGAAGGAGAGAGGCAGGCGGTGGAGTATTTCTTCCATGTAATTGGTTTAATAAATTGGAGTAATTTGTCTGTGAGTTGACCAGACGTAATGGAGTGGAGCTGGGGTTTAATGTGTGCCGCTCTGCCTGCTGGCACTGAGGAGGGGGGTGAGGGGGGCAGTCTGGGGGAGGGGGGGGGGTCTGAAAGGTGAGATGGGAAGTAAGCCAGCTAAACACTCTCTTCCATTCTTCTCTGACTGGTGATGCAGTGCTAAAAGGTGGGAGGAAAGAGGGGCAGTGCTATCCAAGTGAGGGGGGTTAGGGGTGAGGTGTTGGGAGGAAGAGGAGAGTGGAAGAAAAGAGGTGAGAAGGTCGCAAAGTCCAGGCATTTTGATTTTACATTTTTATAGGATCCCCGTTACCCGACGCCAATGGCGACTGCTAGTCTTACTGGGATCCGACACATAACGAAAAGACAAAATACAGACAACATACATTTAAAAGAATTTACATGTAGCGTGTGTGTGTGTGTGTGTGTGTGTTTGCATCTGTCAGTTACAAGTACATGTCAGTACATTCACACAAAAAGTAGGTCACATGGGGGAGAGGCGCTGTGCCGTGAGGTGTTGCTTTATTTGTGTTTTGAAACCAGGTTTGCTGTTGACTTGCGTTATAGGAGATGGAAAGGAGTTCCATGCAATCGTTGCTCTGCATAATACAGTACGTTTCCGAGAAACCAAGGGACTATGAAAAAACACCTGGTGGTATGTCTGCTGGGGTAAATGTGTGTCAGTCAGTGGAGGCTCCTCAGAGGAGGAAGGGGAGGACTATCCTCCTCAGAGAATTTCAGAAAAATAAAAATGGTAAAACATAAAAAAACTACACTATATATATTCACGTCACCAAGTACATTTACATTACATTTAAGTCATTTAGCAGACGCTCTTATCCAGAGCGACTTACAAATTGGTGCATTCACCTTATGACATCCAGTGGGACAGTCACTTAACAATAGTGCATCTAAAACTTAGGGGGGGTGGGGTGAGAGTAATTGATTAAAACACATTGATGTGCAATGAAGGTCTACAGTAGCCTCAACAGCACTCTTTAGGGTAGCACCATGGTGTAGCCGGAGAACAGCTAGCTTCCATCCTCCTGGTACATTGACTCCAATACAAAACCTAAGAGGCTCTTGGTTCTCACCCCATTCCATAGACATACACAATAAATATGACAAATATGACATAGGGAGGACGTCCTCCAACCTATCAAAGCTCTTGCAGCATGCACTGACATGTTGTCCACCCAATCAAGGGATCAGAGAATGAATCTAGTACAGAAAGCATTAGCTACCGCTAGATAGCATTGCAGTGCACAAAAGGTGGTGAGTAGTTGACGAGAGAGAGAGAGAGAGAGAGAGAGAGAGAGAGAGAGAGAGAGAGAGAGAGAGAGAGAGAGAGAGAGAGAAGAGAACAGTTGAACAGTTTTGAACAAATTATTTTCTTTAAAAATGAAGGAGAAGCAAGAAAGAGAGAGAGAGAGAGAGAGATATTCAGTCATTTTTCCCCCCCACTTTCAGTTTCACTAGTGTGGCTCAAACAGAGGGATGCTATGTCAGCTAGCCATGACGATCCAACACAACACTGGAACTCTTCCAAGTCAAGGTAAGCTTTTGGTTTTATTCATTTATTGCCACCGGGGCCCACCAGTGTAACTGCTTACTGACTGTACACTGTAACGTTACCGCATGATTGTAGCGGGTTTACTAACACATTAGTTCTATTAGCTATGTTGACTAGGACGTCACTGTAGCTAACATGGGGACAACGTTGAAGGCTGTGTGTAGCGGTTATGACATGGTTTGGCTTGGAAAGGTTTTTTAATCTGGTCAGCTGATGTGTTGTTCATTGAAGTCCGCAAATGAAGGGAAAAGGTGAGAGGAGGAGAGTGCATTAGAAGCTAGAA